>NW_028252322.1:0-10544 GCF_964263255.1 Lissotriton vulgaris
CAAAAGATCAAATGTGATAAAAATGAATATATTGCCAAAGGTTTTGTATTTGTTTAGATCTATACCTTTAGAAATAACTAAAGATAAAATACAGGGCTTGCAATCTAAATGCGGGAAATTTATATGGAGTCCTGGGAGACCCAGAAGGGCAATGAAATACATGACGCTGCCAGCTCTAAGGGGAGGAATGGGGGTACCTGATTTTTTTCTTTATTATATCCTTTGTTTTTTATTGAAAATGAAAGTTCTGATAATAGGAGTAAATGAAGCTGATGATCCAAACATTTCAAATATTTTTGATATACAGTTAGGGACAAATGCAAAGCATATTTTTGTTAAAGAAATTGATGGGAGCTATTTCAAGCAAACAAGGTTCAAGGTACCCATGGGGGCTTTTAAGGTCTGGAAATGGTTCATGAAAAATATGGATTTACCAAGGTGGAGATGAAATTGGGCCTGTGGGGGGTAAAAGAGGACAGACATAACATTTAAGTCAAGGCTCCTTGTAGCGGGCTAAAAGCATTCAGTGAGGCCGCGCTGGGTGCCTAGTGGTGACCACGGACAAGGCGATAGTGTTGGCATCAGTGGCGGGCATTGAAAGTGTGGCCGATCTCACAATATGCGTAATTATATGTGAAATTAGGCCTCAGTACCGTAACCGGAGTTGGCGTAAACAGTGGTGAAGGAATAAAAGACATTAAAATGGAGTTGCATACACCTGATTTTAGCGAACAACTCAGCATGGAGCTCAGCCATGGGCCAGGACCATGTGTACTCTAAATTAGCGGAAGAAAAGGAAAACGGCTGTTGGGGGAGGGGGGTAGTCTGGACCCAACAAGGTAACGGTAAAAGGATGCACACACAGACACGGCCTGGGGCAGCATGAATGGTGGCTGTACCGTTAACAAAGTCGAGTTCAGGTACTTACTGCGCGATGTCGCTGGGCCCGCAATGAACCTGTTGTCGGGGCAGAGGCTCCGTGAGAAGTGAGCTTCAGTGTAGAGAGCGTTTAAACACCAGTAGAAAGCGCCAGGTGTTGCTTGTTAGCTGTGTCAGGTGTTCTGGCCTGGGCACGTGTAACGGGGTGTGTTCAGCTTCCTGTTGTCTCGAGGAGATGCATGTACTAGAGGAAATAGAAGAAAGACTTGCATGCAGGTGTATGTTCAGCTTCCTGTTGTCTCGAGGAGATGCCTGTAGTAGGGAAATAGAAGAAAGACTTGCATGCAGGTGTATGTAGCGCTTTCTCTATTTAATTTTCATGGCTCAGTTGAATGTCTAGATCGCTTACATGCGTGTGCAAGTGTACGGTCATCTAGAAGAGTGCTAATCCATATAGGGGAGTCGCGCTCCATCTGTGCATTATAATGGAGGAGTGCCCTCTATATTTGTGTATAAATTCGGCAACTAGGCGGGGCTAAGGTGGTAACGTACGCTAATGTGCAGTGATGTTGCTAAATATTGGCTCTGCCATGAGTGGAGGTGATGAACCCACTGTGTGGGGGGCTCATGAGAATGTGCAGGGGGATTACACATGGGGGGTTCACGTGCTCTTCAGGGAAGGGACATCGCAGGGTCATATTGGTCTTGTGTGGGTGCATACCCTGGCACAGTGTAGTGGGTCCAGGCAGGCCATGGAGATTAAGTGCCCTGCCGGATGGAGTTAGGTTCAGGGGGCATCGGTGGGCGGGATCTGGTGTCGTCCCACAGAGTGATGGTTTAGCTCATTTTGAGAAGGAACTGTGAGTGAGTTGGTCACAACCTAGGTGTTAGAGCCAGTACGTCGCACTGAGGATGTTTGGTGTTGGGCCATGTAACAGAGCAGGGTCATACCAGGCCCTGTGAGGGCGCTGATGGTGAGATGGCACTGGGAGAGTGGAAATGATGTGTCAGGTGTTGACAGAAGTGGGGCCTCATCTGCTGAGGCAGTTCCACGGAATATTATCATTCAGTCCCTCTGTGTGGGTCGACAATCTGTAGATCCAGCGTTGTTCTTTGGACAGTAGCTGCTTCTCGTTGTCTGTAGATTGGACGGGGATCTGTTCGATGACTGTCCATCTGAGGTCATTAGTGGTATGTCCAAGCCTAAGGAAGTGGTCTGTGAGTTTGCTGATAGTCTTCTTGCACCGAATCGTACTTCTGTGTTCAGTGATTCTGGTGCGTACTTTTCTCGTGGTCATCCCCACGTATCGGAGATGGCATGGGCACTCAATCAAGTACACTGGGTTGGTTGAATTGCAGTTTGTGTGCTTGCGTTGGTGCCATGTTTTTCACGTTTCCAGATTGAGGGTTTTGGTATGTGTCATGAGATGGCAAATGCTGCAATTGCCATAGGGGTAGTGACCTGTGACTTTTGGGAGGTTCCACACTTGATGTAGTGTTGATGGTGGATTCTGTGGTTCTAGGCCATGTGGAGATGAGTTGATCCCGTATGCTGTTCGGTTATTTTTAAGCGAAGAGGGGCAGGTCCCAGTCTCGTTTGTCCGTGTTGATGATTCTCCAATTTTCTTTAATGATTTTAGCCACTGTATTGGAGATAGAGTTGTACGTGGTGACACAGATCAACGTTGTTGTTGTTTCTTGACGGGTCGGTGTTTCCAGGAGGGCGTCTCTATTTTTGTTCTTTGCCAGTTTCTTGGTCCTGTCGATGATCCTTGTTGGATAGCCACGTTGTTGTAGTCTGTTGGAAAGGTCTGTGGCCTGTATGTTTTAGTCCTTCTTATTGCTGCCATTGCGCCTTATGAGTAGAAATTGGCCATAGGACAGGTTCTCCCTGTACCCCTAAAAAAACCACAACCCACAACTAAAGTTAATTACACAATTTCCATTTTTAATTGTCGATTAATGAATTAATATTAATTAACAACTAATCATTAACTAATATTAAATAAATTACTGCCCACCCTTTACCCCGTAAACCCCACAACGTGCATCTAAAATTGACCCCAAAAAATGTAAAACACAATTAACATTATAAAATCTCAATTAAATAAATAGTAATAAATAAAAAATATTCATTCATTTATTTTAAATAAATTACTTCCCACCCTATTCCCCTATTAACCCACAGTCTGCTACGGAACTAAAAAACACGCAATTCTATTATTATAAAATTAATAACTACAAAAAATGTAACACCTACATTGAAAAACAAACAATACTTATACAAAAAGATACATAACATACATTTAAAATATATACTAAAATACAGAACACTAATTAAAAAAATCAATATTTTAAACAACTATATTTTTGCAAACCATATTAATGACTTCTATATTTTTAAAATCAATATTTCTTACCTTAAAGTTGATATTCTTGACCACAGTTTTCTTGATATATTGTTGTCACAATATTTAAAACTCGATATTAGTGTACGTCGACATTTCCAACTCGATATTTTGACTGAATTCCTACTAGGATGGGGTATTTACACTCCCTATCATATTGACATTAACTGGAGTGGGGGCTAAGTACACTAGAGGTATTTATAAACCCTAAAATGAGATACTGGTCAGACTCTGTGCTTGCTCCACCAGCATAAGGTGGACAGTCACTGAGTCGCAAGGATAGGTCTAATGTAAGTCTCCCTGGGATGCCTCACCAAGCCAACCTATTACATTTGGAGGGAAAGCGGGTCTAATGATGCTTGCACGGACCTGAGGCCTGGTATACTTGTACTGCATGTTGGAATTATCTGGTGGATTAGTTCTATGTTCAAGGTCAACCAGATTGTCAGCCAGATCAGAAGAACCTAAAACTAAGTCAATGACGTCAGAAGAAAAGTGTAATCTTTTAACACTAACAATGTTATCCTGTATAACACCCCGAACGTCCCGAATCCAATGGATCGTCTTATTTTTAAACTAACTTCTGTCTCCACTGTTGAGGGAGTGAATAGATTGGGGATGTTTGCCAATGTGATATATCCACAAACTAGATGTTTCTCCCTGCTTCAAGGTAGATAAAGCTTCGCATGATTACCATGCAGGTTCCTGGGAGCATGAGGAATAGAACTATTTCCCTGTTTGGCTGATGCTTGATGCAGGATGATTTAGTGACACTGGCAGTTGAGGCATCCCCTACAGTTCTACAACTGTGTGCTGCAGATGTGGGTACAAATCTTTCTAAATTAAGTCTTCCCAAATTAGTTGAGAAAGTATGTGAGGGTCATATAGGCACAGAGAAAGTGGAAGCAGTGCTCAGGCAAGCATTGGGGGTTACTGGAGGCCTACTAGAGGTTAGTATTATGGTGTCTGTCGACGATAAAGATAAAACCAGAAATTTTAGGGTGCTACACCTCCTTCTTTACAGATTGAACAAGGGGAAAAAAAATACTTCATTGGCAAATAGAGGGGCACCCAGACACTGGAAAATTGATGGAATGCTGCTTTTTTAAAAATTTTATTTTTATTGTTCTTAGCACAGCAAACTGCACACAATATCTCAGATTGATATACAACAGGTTCATCGTCAAATAACAATGTCCAAATTATATTAGCTTTCAGGAGAGGTAAGCTCATGATTCATAATAGTCTCGGAAGGCACTCCAAATTTTAATACCCAGTCTCTTTTTCCTTGATCCTTTAATTGAAAATAAACTCCACTCCAAATTATATAAACTCAGCATTTTAGCACGCCATTGATGAAAATCCGGTGGTTTTTCCTGTAACCATTCCCTGGCGATGCATAGACGTGCAACTGTCATCGCAAAGAAAATAAAAAGAAAACTCTGAACTCTGGAGAGATCCTGGAGGAAAACTAAGCAGGATACAGCGAGGAACCACTATAAAGGCTCTCTTCATCTGTATAAAAAACTCATTTCACAAGCTAAGGCGGAGTACTATGAGTCTCGCCTAAAGAGGGCCGGGAATACCCAGAAGGAGACCTTCAAAATCCTGTCAGAGTTGAGTAAAAAACAGGAAAACTTTGAGTACCCTATAAACTGTAACACCTTCCAGGGGTACTTTTTAGAAAAAGTAAAGACCATCATCCTGGAAATAAAGAGTAGTGTGGTGAATAGTGCTACCATACACTCTGATGCTCGTAATATTGTTCACTGCTCCATAGTACAGTTCCCTGAGCTGGACGTGTTGAGCCTAGAGCAGCTGATGGGTAAAACCAAATCCGGTTCCCCAGCGGACCCGTGTCCCCCGAGTGTTTTCCATGTGGCACGTCCTCTACTGGAGGATCGGATTATCTCTCTCCTTAATAGGTCCCTAGAAACAGGGTATCTACCGGACGAACTCAAGGAGGCTCGAGTTAGGCCCCTGTTAAAGAAACCGGGCGCAGACCCGGCTGTTCTGAAGAACTACAGGCCGATTTCCCAGCTGCCTTTCCTCTCAAAGATCTTAGAACAGCATGTGCTGAAGTCTTTGTCCCTGTACCTGGAATTCCATGGTCTATTACATGAGCGACAGGCAGGGTTCTGAGCGCATCACAGCACCAAGTTAGTGACGCTCTCGGTGCTGGATGAATTAAGAGGCATGGCTGACAGCAAGAAACCGAGCGCCCTGATTTTATTAGATCTGTCAGCGGCGTTTGATACTGTCAGCCATGACTTGCTCCTGTAAAGACTGGAGGCCTTTGGGATCAGAGGCCTGGCCTTTAAATGGCTGCAATCCTTCCTTTCGGGAAGGACACAGGGGGTACAACTGGGGGACTTGACTTCAGAGGTGGGGACCGTAGAGTGCGGGGTACCAAAGGGCTCCGCATTGTCCCCACTCCTGTTCAATCTTTACCTACAACCTCTGATTGCATCCTTGGCCAATATGGGCTGCAGAGTCTTTAATTATGCTGACGACACTCAGCTTGTGCTGAGTGTCGATAATACAGGGGCAGCACAAATTCAAGCCCAGAACATCTTGAGGTACACCGTAAGATGGATGACGGAAAACCTGTTAAAGATCAACCCGGATAAGACCGAGGTATTGGTAATTCCCTCTACCACCTCACCCTGGAGTGATCTGTACTGGCCTTCAGAGTTAGGACTAGCCCCAAAGCCAAGTGTGAACGTAAAGAGCTTGGGGATTAAATTAGACTGTGATCTGTCAATGTGCATCCAAATATCTGCAGTTGTGGGAAGCTGCACGAATATTATCAGGCAACTGAGGAAGTTAGCCCCCTTTCTCTCTCAATCCATGATGCGCTCAATTGTAGCAGCGACCGTCATCTAAAGGATTGATTATGGAAATGCCCTTTATCTTGGCCTCCCTAAAACTCTGACTAACAGAGTACAAGTTGTGATGAACGACGCCGCACGATTGATCTTTGGATTACCGAGTAGAACGAAGGCCTCCCCTCTACTACAGAGTCTTCATTGGCTCCCTATTAAAGAGAGGGTTGAATTCAAGAGTTTATGCATAGCCCATAAGGCGATTTACGGCCATGCACCTGTCTACATTAAAGACCGCCTGGAGGTGTACAGCCCAAAGAGAACACTTAGATCATCGGACTCCCAGTTGCTGGTTTGCCCCCGTTACAAACTAGTAACTAAGGGAGGGAGAGCCTTCTCGGTATTGGCCCCTCAGCTATGGAATAAGCTGCCTGAGGGGCTACGCAGGGAAGTGAATCTTCTGCGGTTCAGAAAACAGTTGAAAACACTGCTGTTTGGTAAAGTTCTGAGCGCAATGTTAACTGCTAGCTGTGTCTCTCTGATGTGTTGTGCCAAGTTATTGTAAGAACATCGATTTCCGAGCGCTTAGAGACCTGTAGGTGATTGGGCGCGTTACAAATCCAAATTAACAATAACAATAACAAAATGCCGATGTTGAAAAAGTGTTTCCACAATATTGTCTTTTTGAATTTTTCCTAACAGCATCATTGCTGGAGAGATAACGACCGTAGTTTTAATCACTGAAGAGATGAATTTTTCCAAGTGCTCAATAAATCCCTTTAACTTAACACAGCTGTAAAAAATATGTATCGCCCAGGAATTCTCCTCACCACAACGAAAACATTTACCTTGATTTCCCACTGCCCATTTTGCCATTCGCTTAGGCGTATAATATAAATCACATAGTGATTTAAAAAACTGAGCTTTCAGATTCGCCGACATGAGCCCCTCCTTTGACAAAATTAAGAGATCATCTACGTCAATCTCGAGATCTCCTAGAGATTCTCTCCATTTTAACTGCACTTTTTCTAAATCATCTTTCTTGGCAGAGATATAGGATTGATAAATCACTCTAATTTTAACTGATCTACTAATTTCTTCAATGACTTGATGTTGAATTAAGTTCCCACCCCTTCGATTTAAATAATCCTGTATTTGTAGATATTTAAAGAAATACCATCTGGGCAGTGAATATTCATCCTTGATCTCTTCAAAAGATTTACATATCCCATTCTTATTAACGATATGTCCTAACGTCGTAATGCCTTTCTGCTGCCACTTATTAGACATTACATCAGAAAAAATGCCTGGTAAAATCCTATGTGCATTAAGCAGAGTATAATATGAGACTCTTGGAGAAGGGAATCATTTATCCTAACTCGAGGCCCGCCTGGATCTCCCAAGAGGGGCTGGAACGTCAGTGGGGACCCGATGAAGCTAAGGGTTCATCAGTTCAAAATCGTGCCTTTCATCAAAATATTACTCACCTCATCCTGAATATTGGGACATTTGTGTTGTCTCCTCACGCACTGCCTCTACCATTGCAAAGAACTATGGGAGCTGTAGGCGACATCTTTGGACTACAGGAGGCGTGCGCTTGACACCTGTAGGGTGGAGCTTTCCGGCCAATAGGAGGGCAGCAGGAGCAGCAAAAGGTGGAGATGAAATTGGGCTGAGCTTTTGTACAGGCATCTGAGGAAGGCGAAAGTGTCGCCGAAATGCATTATGCTCGTTGTCCTTATTAAATGCTTCAAAAGGTTTCCCCCGTGTGGCCTCTTTCTTCCCGGTGTGGAGGAGTTGCTGGATATTTTGCACGCTGGCCAGTAGCGTATTTTAAAGGGGCCCCGTTCCGTAAAGCGTCCGGAGTGTATGCTGGTGCAGTTGCTGCTGAAAACTTTGTACCAAGGGATTGGTGCAATCCGGCCTGCCACAGCTTGTGGTGAAAAGGGACAGGGCTGCAGCCAGGAGCACCTCGCCAATGTGCGAGGAGAAGGGAATCATTTACCCCGACTCGCGGCTCACCTGGCTCTCCCAAGAGGGTCTGGGACGTCAGTGGGGACAGGATGAAGCTAAGGGTTCATCATTTCAAAACCGTGCCTTTCATCAAAATATTACTCACCTCATTTTGAATATTGGGACATTTGTGTCGTCTCCCCACGCACTGCATCTATCATTGCAAAGAACTATGGGAGCTGTAGGCGACATCTTTGGACTACAGGAGGCATGCTCTTGACACCTGTGGGGTGGAGCTCTCCATCAAATAGGAGGGCAGCTGGAGCAGTGAAAGGTGGAGATGAAACTGGGCCGCGCTTTTGAACAGGCATCTGAGGAAGGCGAAAGTGTCACCGAAATGCATTATGCCCGTTGTCCTTATTAAAGGCTTCAAAAAGGTTTCCCCCGTGCGGCCTCTGGATATATATATATATGTATATGTATATATATATATATATATATATATATATATATATATATATATATATATATATATATATATATATATATATATATATCCAAAACACACCTCCACTTTGCTGGGGGCCTCCGGTCCTGCAGGGCGGGCTCATGACCAGGAATGGAGATCCTCGTAGAATACGGGTTCACCACAGCACAAAGATGAGCCCAACAGCGATTTCTGCAGCAACTGACTTTATTCGTCGTCAACGGGTGCACAACTGCTCATGTTTCTCCTTACGCGTTTCGGCGTTTCTGACGCCTTGTTCACAGGTGAGCAAAATTAAAACCAAGTGGTCACGTGCCTGTCAGGAATACTGCAGGTCCCAGAATGCACCGTCATTGTCTCTTGAACATGCACAGCGATTTCAATTTATGCTGAGTAGCGTCATTTTCATTTTGCATTATAGTTCATGTTCGGTGCATCCAATTGTTGTCACACGTTGTATGTGTTGTTGCTGTTTTGGCGCTGTTACCAGAGAGAGGAGTCGCCCTCTCTCATCACCCTTTCTCTACAGCCTTTGCCGTGTTACTGCGGAAGTCCATTCAAGCTGGCAAGCGGCGGAGAGCGGTCCATGCCCCCTCAATTCATATCCAAAACACACCTCCACTTTGCTGGGGGCCTCCGGTCCTGCAGGGCGGGCTCATGACCAGGAATGGAGATCCTGGTAGAATACGGGTTCACCACAGCACAAAGATGAGCCCAACAGCGATTTCTGCAGCAACTGACTTTATTCGTCGTCAACGGGTGCACAACTGCTCATGTTTCTCCTTACGCGTTTCGGCGTTTCTGACGCCTTGTTCACAGGTGAGCAAAATTAAAACCAAGTGGTCACGTGCCTGTCAGGAATACTGCAGGTCCCAGAATGCACCGTCATTGTCTCTTGAACATGCACAGCGATTTCAATATATGCTGAGTAGCGTCATTTTCATTTTGCATTATAGTTCATGTTCGGTGCATCCAATTGTTGTCACACGTTGTATGTGTTGTTGCTGTTTTGGCGCTGTTACCAGAGACAGGAGTCGCCCTCTCTCATCACCCTTTCTCTACCGCCTTTGCCGTGTTACTGCGGAAGTCCATTCAAGCTGGCAAGCGGCGGAGAGCGGTCCATGCCCCCTCAATTCATATCCAAAACAAACCTCCACTTTGCTGGGGGCCTCCGGTCCTGCAGGGCGGGCTCATGACCAGGAATGGAGATCCTGGTAGAATACGGGTTCACCACAGCACAAAGATGAGCCCAACAGCGATTTCGGCAGCAACTGACTTTATTCGTCGTCAACGGGTGCACAACTGCTCATGTTTCTCCTTACGCGTTTCGGCATTTCTGACGCCTTGTTCACAGGTGAGCAAAATTAAAACCAAGTGGTCACGTGCCTGTCAGGAATACTGCAGGTCCCAGAATGCACCGTCATTGTCTCTTGAACATGCACAGCGATTTCAATTTATGCTGAGTAGCGTCATTTTCATTTTGCATTATAGTTCATGTTCGGTGCATCCAATTGTTGTCACACGTTGTATGTGTTGTTGTTGTTTTGGCACTGTTACCAGAGAGAGGAGTCGCCCTCTCTCATCACCCTTTCTCTACCGCCTTTGCCGTGTTACTGCGGAAGTCCATTCAAGCTGGCAAGCGGCGGAGAGCGGTCCATGCCCCCTCAATTCATATCCAAAACACACCTCCACTATATATATATATATATATATATATATATATATATATATATATATATATATATATATATATATATATATATATATATATATATATATATATATATATATATATATATATATATATATATATATCTATATATATCCATCCAAAAAGAGTTACCCCATTCAGAAGAGCCACAAGTAGGAAAGTTAAGTCTTCATTTATTTGCAAGTAACAGCGCAGGGAAGGAAACTACTGTCTTTTTCAAATGCCAGCTCCCACCCCAACACTAGCAGCAGTCCACACAAATACCTCCATTCGCTCCGCCT
>NW_028252323.1:0-52146 GCF_964263255.1 Lissotriton vulgaris
TGTGATGCAGCCAGACATTTAGGTTAAGGTGCATTATAACCTTGTGGTAAATGCTAACTTTAAAACGGCTGCATAGAAACATGTTGTGTTTGGTGTCAAACGCCTTGGAATCATACCTCCACACCAGTAACTGGTGTGGGAGGTATAATTCCACCCTTCAGAAGCGAGCTTCATGTGGTCACCGGTCTACCCGGTACCAGCTTTCTCGACACGGGCAGCACAAAATGGATGCTGCCAGCCACAGACCCATTTCTGCCGTCCTGCTGCTGAGCCAAGCTCAAGCAGAGGAAGACATGACAATAAGCATCCTGTCACAGGGAGTTGTAACCACCTCCCAGACAGGGTTTAGTGTATTGGACTCCATGTAGTCCTGACCCAGAGCAGTATTTGCACCAAAGAACTCCAGCCTCCTCACACCGAGTGCTCCGTGGGCTGGCACTTTGCAAACTTGCTTGAGGTCTCCTCGCGACTCCTGGTCTGTTGGCCTGTGGGTCGTGGCAAGGGTCACCTTGTGTTCTTGGGCTTCCATGGTTACTCCAGACGTGCCCTAACTCTCCATTGCTTGCAGAGTCCCCTGGGCCTTACTGGTCCACACCTTAACCGGTCTGCCCTCCTGCGTGGGTTGCATTTGCCAAGGATTGATTGCTGCTCCAGCCGGACACTGACCCCTCAGCACTCAACATCCTTTGTGGGACAGCACACATCCGGCTCCTGGTTGTCCTAGATGGCTCCGGGTTCTCATGGCTGAAGAGTCAAGCATCCCTTCATCGCACCTGAAGCACCCGACATCGGTGGGGATTCGACTACTGAGCCCCTGGTCACCTGAAGTGACCCAGACTCTGTCCCTTCTGCTTTCAAGTTTCTTCCAGAATCAAGGCTTGGATTCCACCTGATACTTTTCACCTTCACAGCAGCAGTACTTCTTCTCAGCACTCCACTGAAAACGACGGAGGTGTCCGACACCACTTGACTCCTGTGCACACAGCTCCTCTGGGATAGGTAATTCGGGTCTCTTGGTATCCATGGGTGGGTTGGCCTTGAAACCTCTTAAGTTCCAAAGGGTTTGCTTGAAGTCCTCCTAGAAGTGTCCTTAAACTGTAACTTTGCAACTTTCCCATAGAGTTGTACGGAGCACGCTGTCGTGTTTCCTCCGTGGGATCCCTGTGTCACTACCTTGGGTGGGTTCCTTGGGGTCCCAGTGATTCTATGTGCTCTAGGCATTGTGTCTAGTCAAGTCATGATTGTTATACCATTTTGTTTGTATATGGTTCTGTCTCTCCTGGAACCCGCTGTGTATTGTGCTATGTATGAGTGTTCTATTTATCCAGTATTGTGTGTTTTGTGTTCTATCCTCATGTAGAGGATAGTAGAGAGTATTATATTAATAAATAGATATTTTTATATAACTACTGTATGGTTCTCCATTCATTTAGTCATTCAGGAGGTGATATTCTGGTAAAACAAGCTGCCTTACATTCCTTCAAGATTAAGCCTGAAGGCTGCTCTCCACAGCTACCACTAGGATAGCTTTCTAAAGTTTATCTTTGACATCGTAAAGGTCGTGTGGACTGGTCCAGGGTGCCCACTTTAATTAGTGGACAGCATATACCAGCCCACCTTCTCACAGGAAGTAAGACAAGGATGCGTCCTGGCCCCCTTTTTGTTTTGTTTATATATTATTGATTTGGAGATCTATCTTAATCAGGGGATGCTGATGTCATGAAGGTTGGTCTAGATGCCTTCCTGCCCTGCTCTATGAGGACGATTGTGTCTTGTTATCCAGAACTGGCATTGGACTGCAAATACTTTTAAACAGATTTAAAGGATTTATGAGTGACTTTGGAATAAAAACAAATACAGCTAAGTCACATGTCATGGTGGCGGGGAACACTCTCTCATCTCTAAAGCCCTGTTCTGTTAATAATAATAATAAACTGCTTTAAGTACCTACTTTCTCTTATCTAGGTATTCAATTTGACCAAAGAGGCTCTTGGCACCAGCTCATACAGGTCAGAAAAAGGCGTTTTCATCAAACCCTTGAGGCCCTATTCAGGTTTGTAAAAATAATGGTCTCCAAACCGACTGACGCTCTTATTAATATCTATGTTGCGCGATGCTGGTCTGTCATCGAGTATGGGGTATTTGCAATTCCTCAACCCTGCAGAAAATAGAAAATATTTTTCTTAGAAGGCTTCTGGTAGTTCCCTCTAGTTTGCTGATTATACTATGCCATATGGAAATGGGTTTGGTGCTTACAACACATCGTATTCAAATTGTCCCAATAATGCTCTGGCGTTCCCTCTGGTCAAAAGAGAAACCTGCACTTAACCAAGCAATAGTAAAGGATTGTTTAGGCCTACATCACATGCATAAAATACCTTAGCCATGTTCGAAAGCAGCTTGAATTATTGGGGAGAGCAGACTGCTTTTTAAACCCACAATGTATTTCAGCCATCTCAAAAACTCAGTTAAAACTGAACTCTCTAACAATCTTCAGGGATTAAAGAGAACACATGGAGTAGGGCTAGAAGAAAGTGGTGGAATATTTACTTCTTGTGACCACCGAAAGAGTAGAACCTTATCTTTTGTTTCCTTATAGTTACTATTAAAGGTTTTGTCTTGTTAGATTTAGATTAAGCACTGCACGCTTTCTGATTTCTTACCCGAGCAAAGTATATTCCTTCTCACTTCTTGATCCTTGTCCATGTGATTACAAATCAGTTCAGAATATGTCTTTTGTCAGTTATAGGCCAAACCACAGAAAGATTTCATTATCCCTTTACTGACCATTAGAAAATGTAGGCCGGCACTTTACTATTTCCAACTCCTTAAAACTGAATATATATGCGAAATGATATATACATTTATTGCTGTGAGAACAAGGAATACTGTACGTAAATGATTACACTGTATGGCATTCAGAATATGGAATTCTGAGGGAAAAGATGATAAGATTGCATAGCTTCTTTTAAACAAGCCCTTTTTAAACCTGAACAGATGCAAGTTATAATTGGCAAAATAAAAGCCTGGGTGGAGGGCATTTAGACTGTTAAATGGGACCGTACCTTTTGCCCTTATTTTTTTTTTTTTTAATTTTCCTTTGGATTTTTGGTATTTATAAATTCTCTAGTGATCGGCTCAAGTTGTTCTTAACCATAATTTACATAAATTATTTTTATTTTTAACTGAGACCTATTTATATGTGAGGATGTTATTAAGATTGGATTTTAGTTTACATAAAGGAATTTACTATCTCTTATAGTATTTTAAAATGTGATTTACTTTGATGGTTGCACAAACCAAATATTAATTAACTGACTTGCACTGGCAATCAGTACAAAAAGTTTACAGTTCCTTGTACTTTAAGGGGATCACATGACATTTATAATAATCCATAATCTGTCAATGTACTGCTATTGCATTCTCTTTAATAATGTACGAGTTCGTAAGTCAATGATCTATATTGTTAGGACTCTAATGTCCATAATGCCTTGCACCTGTGACTAGGCATCATTGCGTCCTTCCTTTTACTACTTAGGGGCCGATTCCGATTTCGGCCGGAAAGGCTCCGAACCATGTTCGGAGCCCTTCCAACCGAATCGGTCAGTCCCGTTCGGATTCCTTCCCGACCGAGCCATTCTGATGGGCTCGGTCGGGAAGGAATCGGACTCAGATTTTCGGATAACAGACGACAGGCTCGGAGAGCCTGTCCGCAGTCCGGAAATCCTCCAGTACTGCCCCGGTCGCCTCTGTGCGACCGAGGGAGTACGATGGCAGCTTTTCACTGCCTTTTCGTGCCGGTCTGTCCGGCACGAAAAGGCAGTCGGAAGCTGTCTCTGGGGGCCCCCAGCAGGGCACCCATGGGTGTGAGGCCACCGGATGACAGCCTGGGCGCACCTATGGTGCCCCTCCGTTGATCCCTGCACCCGGTGGCAGGCACCTTGGGGTGCCGGCCACAGGGTGCAGGGATGAACTGCACCCCTGCTTTCAGCAATGCAAGCATGCTTTCCGGTCGTAAAGCATGCTTGCATTGTAAGGTATACGAATGCGGCCGAACCCTGTTCGGTCTCATCATACTACCAGGGCTGTAACCGACGACAGCAGGTCGGTCGGTTACAGCTCTGGCCAGATATCAGAAGGACTTAGGTCCGTCCGACATCGGATTAAGCCCCATAGTCTTTGAATGCCTTGTGCATAATTCTGAAAATAACAATACCCTCTTATTGTCTCATGTGGAGTATTCAATTCAAAATAGCTTTATTTGATTTTGAGAACAGAATCATAAAAGCACAAAAAATTACATTTCAAGTAAAAACGGTGAATAAAAAGCCTTTTAAAAAAATTCATTAATACAAAATATCATATGTGTCCTTTCTCCAGTTCATTTGAGAAGTAGAAACGTATTTACAAAAATTCAGAGGGCGTTACATAGACTTTCTAAGGGCTATGATGGTCTTCAAATAAGATGCCACAGCCTTTATTTCAAAGACAGTCTCTAGTTGCCTGAGTTTGTAATGCGCCTCGTGACATCCTCTGATACCCCATTTGGTAAATATAGGTTTTAAAAACTGTTTCCTGGGGGCCAGGTAAAAAAGACAGAACAGGGTAGAATGGATATTTGTTTGCTTCGAGACTCCGTCGCAGTGACATACCTCCAACTGTTTGCCCCAATCATTACATTTAGGAAATGTTATCAGGCGGAAGAATGTGTCAGCCCGGAACCTAGTCAATAGCATTCTTGAATACGGACTGCTCTCCATGATTAGATAGAGCTTCATTCCTACTGGTTGAATAGGTATGCCAATTGGATTGTTGGGGTATTTTCCTTTCTCGGTCGGCCACCTTTTGATGGCCAAGTGTTCCATTATGATCTTTTTCAAGGAGCGCTTAGAGATGGTTTCCAGGCGCAGCGGGTCATTAAAATATTCTTCATGGCCAATATTTATGTACATGTGTCTCACGTAGTTCAGCCATTTCATGTTTCGTGCCCCCTCTAGGTTTAAGCAGTCCAAAACAATATCCCTGTTCAATGATGTTTCCGAGGTAGTCCATATTTTATGCCACAGAATGAGGGGGCTGGCTTTGATCGTGTCCTCTACGTAGGAAAGCCCCAGTTCACAGTGGGTGAAAAAGATAGATATTGATTTTGGCGTGGCGAGCAGATACTGTCAAAAATTGTTTTCAGTCAGTTGTATCTGCTTTGTGTTTGTAAAGCCCCAAATTCCGGCGCCATATGTACCAGTTGAAAGACATCTGGCCTTATACATTTTTTGAGTTCTTTGACCGGGCGACCACCGAGTTTCCTTGAAAAGTTGATTAGGGCTCCGGTTGCTAAGCTGAATGCCAAGTTTCTAGCGTGGACCGCCTTAGCCCAGTTTCCCTTGTTGTTGAAATTTTTTCCTAGATAGCAAAAAGTAGCGGTGTTAAGGATCTTTTTCTGGTTTAAAAAGATTGATTTAGGGAGTTTTCTTGAAGGGCCAGATCTCATGGAATAAGTCTTTGTTACATTAATAGTTAGCCCATGAGTGTCCATGTAGTTTGAAAATTCCACCACCGCCCTCTGCATGCCGATTGGGGTCTGTGATAGTATGGCGGCGGCGTCCGCATATAAGAGGATTGGTATGGAATCAAACTGAAACTTTCTCATGTGCTCCACCACTGTGTTTATGTATAATATAAAAAGGAAGGGTGCGAGAATGCACCCTTGCCGCACACGTCTGTTGATGGGAAACTTTTCTGAACATTGACCTTCTCTGCCATATCTCACTCTAGCCCCTGCATTTCTATATAGTTCCCTGATGAAAACGATGATCCTGTTTTCTATGCCTAAGAACTTCAGCGTGTCCCAAAGCTTAATGTGGTCCACGCAGTCGAAGGCAGAGGTCAGGTCTACGAATGTTATATGTAGGCTTTCATGTTTTGCCTCTGTATATTTGGCAACCAGGAGGGCCAGATTTAAACTCTGCTCTATAGTGCCCTACCCTTGGTGGAAGCCATATTGAAGGGGGGTTATGGTGTTGTTTTCTTCCGACCAGACTTGGAGCCTATTTAAAATGATCCTGCCTGCTACCTTCATCAATGCGTCCAGAAGTGAAATTGGACGGTAGCAGGCAGGATCATTTCTGTTGCCCTTTTTGAAGATTGGGACCACGATTGCCTCGGGCCATGTGGGTATAAAGCCCACGGTGTTGATGCTATTCAGAACATTTGTTAAAAGGGGAGCCCAGAGTTTTATCTTACTTTTATATATATCGATGGGGACCCCATCGGGTCCGGGTGCCTTGCCCGATGCACTATCAGTTATGGCCTTTATGACTTCCCTGTAATCAAAGATGATTCCCTGCGGGAACTGAGTAGGGGGCTCTTTAGTTGATGTTGGGCTTGTGCGTCCACTTTTATTAGGATTATTATACAGATGTGTAAAGTGTTCAACCCACACCTCCCCTGACACTGCAATTTCTATTGCGTCGTTGTCTCTGTTTTTAAAGAAAGGCGCATTTACTGCCTTCCAAAAGGCGGTATTATCGTTTTTCTGGCATGCTAAGTGTAAGTTTTCCCATAAGTCTTGCTTTAATTCCTTCCTCCTAGTGTCTAGTGCATTTCTGTAAAGCTTACGCGCCTCTCTAACGTGGGCCACAGATCTTGGGGTCTCATGCAAAACTGCTATTAGATGTGAATGCGCTCTAGAGCATTCCTTGTTGAACCAGCCCTTGTTTTTGCTGTGATGTTTTTTTGATGGCTTCAATAAAAGGTTATTTATCTCATTGGTAGTCTCATTAAAAGAGTCTAAAAAATGTTCTGGTCGTTCAAAGTCCCTCAAGCAGATTAACACATGATCTAGGACTCTGGACGGTAAGGTTATCAAGGATTTTTGGGGGTCCACCTTTTCCCACTTAAGTGAATACCCATTTAATTTCCCCAGGGTTATAGGTATTGGGTACTCTTTGTTGTAGCTTGTGGTCGGTCCCTTTGATTGCAACTCCATAGAGATCGGGTAATGATCCCCAAAAGCGAGTTTTAGTGTCTCCCAAAGGAGGGCCAACCCTCGGTGACGGTGTGATAAGAGTGAAAAATCGATTACCGAATTGACACCCCTTCCGATGAAGGTTGGCTCAAAGCCCTTCCTTGTTACACAGATTTCATTTATAAAACCCAGGTCTAGCTCATAGATCACCTCATTGAATTTATTCCCTATGTAAATGTAAATGTGGGGTATTTGTAAAGCGCACTGTTACTCTAACCGAGTGTCCTGGTGCTGCAGACCACTGGGGAACCCGTCCTGGTTTTCCCTGTGAGATGGTCCCTTTCTGGGTATCTCCAGGGTGAAACCAGGCATCCCTGGTGTCTGTGGGGGGCCGTTGTAGAGATGAAATGGGTAAAGTTGCCTCCAAAGGAGTTCGTTGTACTAGTTGAGTTTAGTTAGTTATGTAAATAAATTAAATGCAGGTAACTTAATCGTCCTGAGTTAAATTAATTTCAATGAGTTAAATGGACATACACATATTTAAGACTGACTAAACATAACAATACTTGACAATAAAACAATAACCAATGGACAAATGTATAGGCAAAACTAGTAGATTTTATCAAAAATTGAATTATAAAGGGAAAAGTACAATACAAAAAGAATGTGTACCAAACAGGAATACAGGATAAATATCAGAAAGCAAATCAAAATCTCTGTAAAGCCTGTAAACCGCCTATCCAAAATACAGATGTAAAAAGTTCTCCTTTGGATAAAGCTGAAAGTCGACGTTTCGGTCTTTATGGGCAACTCTTTAAGACCATCATCAGGACAGAGGAAAATTAATATTGTAACTCCCTAAAGAAACGATCACTGAGGTATCGTGTGCCTTAGATTCTTGTCGAAAAGTCGTCAGGAATGTACGATCTGTTGGGATCTTGAAAGTTCCGATAGCGGGATGTGTCAGCCTTCACTCTGCACCCAACAGATCGTACATTCCTGATGACTTTTCGACACACTGTGATCCCTTTGACAAGTGTGCGAGGTGTGATAAATTCAAGAGGAAAGCTTTAACTGCTTACTTTCTCGCTATCCCCAAGATTAACTTCTGTTCACCGCCCAGCTTCATATATCAACTCCTTCCATTCTATGGAGCGAGGGTATTCGACCTAAGATCCAGTTTGAATCAGCGCTACTAAATGCCCATAGAATCTAAGGCACACGATACCTCAGTGATCGTTTCTTTAGGGAGTTACAATATTAATTTTCCTCTGTCCTGATGATGGTCTTAAAGAGTTGCCCATAAAGACCGAAACATCGACTTTCAGCTTTATCCAAAGGAGAACTTTTTACATCTGTATTTTGGATAGGCGGTTTACAGGCTTTACAGAGATTTTGATTTGCTTTCTGATATTTATCCTGTATTCCTGTTTGGTACACATTCTTTTTGTATTGTACTTTCCCCTTTATAATTCAATTTTTGATAAAATCTACTATTTTTGCCTATACATTTGTCCATTGGTTATTGTTTTATTGTCAAGTATTGTTATGTTTAGTCAGTCTTAAATATGTGTATGTCCATTTAATTTATTTACATAACTAACTAAACTCAACTAGTACAACAAACTCCTTTGGAGGCAACTTTACCCATTTCATTACGCTTTACCCAAGCCCCCAAAGGTTTACTGGGTTGCTCACTTTATTTACTATAATCGTTGTAGAGATGAGGCAAGCTTAATGCCCAGAG
The DNA here is from genome assembly GCF_964263255.1 of Lissotriton vulgaris. Taxonomy (NCBI): domain Eukaryota; kingdom Metazoa; phylum Chordata; class Amphibia; order Caudata; family Salamandridae; genus Lissotriton; species Lissotriton vulgaris. The sequence continues at coordinate 8,712 of NW_028252323.1, forward strand.
TTACCGAGTGTGTTCGCCACAATGAGTGAAATGGGACGAATCACCAAAGTAATTTCCCTTCAGAGGGCAAATGCCCAGGCCGCTGTTAGTACAGATGGTACAGTTAAAATCCCCTACCCAGAGGAGTGCCATGTCTCCTGTCCCTACCTTTTCTAATGCCCCTACGCATTTCCTTAGCCTGAAAAAGATGTTGTCCCATTCACTACAATGGGCGTTGTTATAGAAGTTAATTATGGCGAGTTTATTCACTCCTGGCCAGCTGACCAATAAGACTTGAAAAAAGTAATCTGAGATATTTATGACGACTTTAATACCAGCAGTGTTAGAAATGAAGGTGCATAATCCACCTCTATTTCTTCCCCGGTTGCTAGGCCTCCCGGGAGTGTTAAATGTTTGGTATCCCAATAGGTGGATTTCATTAGTCAGCCATGTTTCCTGTATACACAGGATACTGTATTTATGAATAATTTTTAGCCAATCAGGGTTATTCGCTTTGCTCTTTAATCCAGCCAGGTTCCATGATAGTACAAATTGGCTGGATTTGTTATTTTCCTCGCTTGGTGATTCATCTCTTCTAGGTTTACCCTCTCAGGCCTTACTGGTACCCTTTACTTGCATGTTTGTTGGTCTGGGCTCTACGCCTTTAGAAGCCAATTCCCGTGCTTGAGCTGAGCCCTGTGTCTTCCCTCTGTCTCCCTCATTTGTAAATTCGTCGCCTTCCCAGTCTTTTTGTGCTTGAAGTACCTTAGTGTTCTTTCTGATATCATGTAATGGTGACATAGAGGTGTTGCACAACGCTAGAGGGCCGGCCTCTTTAGGGCGGGAAAGTCAATCGACCCCCTCCAGACCCATGAGTGGGGCAAAGTGGTTTGTAGTTGGTATGTTGAAGACTAAGGGCATCCCTGGTCTGTGATACCGTTTAGAGATCCCGGAAGGTTCCCCCACCAAGGCTTTCGGGTAGAAATAGTTGACTTCTCTAACCCTTATACTACCCTCGTATCCCCCCCGAGTACCAGTCTTTGATGAAACTAACTGTCCTATGGTCTCTAAAGTTTATAATGACTATATCGCCAGGGGTTGTTTTAGGTCTCTTCCCCAACCATCCTGCTCGTCGGACATGGAGAATTTCTCCATTTAGATTAGCAGGTAGTGGCCTGTGTGTTCCCAGCCAGTGCATAGTCTTATTCTTTAGGATTTGATGGTTTTCGAACCTACCGTCAGATATTTCAGGGGCCCCTGTTAACACTATGACGTAAGGCTCGGCCTCGGGGGGAAGATTAATTTGCCTACGTCTATCTGTGTTGTGTCTTGTCGCTGATGATGGAGGGATGGAGCGGTCATCAGGTGGTTAGGTGTTAGGTGCGACCCTTTTGTCGCCTTTGCTCTCACAAGATTTTGACTTTCCGCCGCCCTGGGCCTCTCTCGTTGTTGTTTTAGCGCGTTCCCCTGATGGTTTTGAGAGTTGAGGTCTCGGAAGGTTATGGTTACGCTGGGTAGAGGGTTTTAATGCTTTCTGGGCAGTGGCTATAGAGGACGATACGGGCATTATTGTGGGGATTGATTGATCTTTGGGTGCAAGCTTGTTCTCTGCTATTGTCTGCTCTATAGTACCCAGTTGTTTCGCTATTCTCTTGAGTCTCTCGACTACAGGGAGTATCAGTGATTTGATTAATTGTTCCAATGTGCCCATTATGTCAGCGTTAGATAACTCTTTAATTGGAAGAGTGGGGGGAATTACTATTTCAGGGGTTGTGGGTATATGGGGAGCAGGACTTTTTTTCTTTCCAAAGTTGAGATGAGTGTTCCTGGTCTTATTAGTCTGAATAGTCTGAATACTAGCCCCCTTTCTCCTCCGCTTTTTTTGGTGGCTGGCCTCGGGTTCGGGAGGTATTTAAAGTTGGTTTTGGCTTTTGGGCAGACTCTACTTGGAGTAGTGATATTTCTAGTAATGCATCTAATAAGGAGTTATGGGTGCTATCTGCTTGCGGAGGTGAAGTGTCCGGCAGAAACTCTACGTCAGGGTTAGAATTAGAATTACCCGGGGGCGTTAAGATACTTATAGTTCGATCATTGATTACGACCAATGTGGAGGTTATGTCTTGGAAGAGCAGTAGGATGCTATTGTTGAGGGGCGCCTCATGTCTCTCGCTCTCGTGGATCGTGGCGGGAGGGGGTGAGGCAGCGTGCTGTATACCTCCGAGGGATGATCGCTTGTTTTTGATTAATTCTACAGAGCGGCGTCTCTCAGATCGCCGCTCAGAGAGTGCAATTTCCCGATCAGCTACTGATGTGGACCGGATGACAAAATTATCAAGCGTACCTCGTTTTTCTCCACCAGACGTAGGTGTTTTATCCTTGATGGGTGACATCTTCGGTGGCTATGCGTTGATGAAGGGGGGGTGGCACAGCCCAGTCTCCTCAGGCCTCTGAGGGCCACAGAGGGCCCGCCCTTTGCCCGGGCTTCGCCCGGCGTCCCGCGAGGCGGGGCTGGCGCAGTTTATATGCGCCTCCTGGCGCGTTTCCCGATGTAACTGCCCGCATGGGCTGCTGGGCAATGTAGTTCCCGCACTCGCACTACACTCGGCGGCGCCACTCGTGAGCTGGAAACAACGAGTGGGCGGCGGGAGGCAGGCAGGATGTCCCAGCGGCTATGATGCACCCAGGCGGTAAATTCCTTGTTCTCTTTGGCCGTTCGGCGTCTCAGCGTCCTCGATTTCACTAAAGGTCTCCCCACTCAGCAGGGGCTGGCGCAGTTTATATGCGCCTCCTGGCGCGTTTCCCGGTGTAACTGCCCGCATGGGCTGCTGGGAAATGTAGTTCCCGCACTCGCACTCCACTCGGCGGCGCCACCCGTGAGCTGGAAACAACGAGTGGACGGCGGGAGGCAGGCAGGATGTCCCAGCGGCTATGATGCACCCAGGCGGTAAATTCCTTGTTCTCTTTGCCCGTTCGGCGTCTCAGCGTCCTTGATTTCACCAAAGGCCTCATGTGGAGTAAATTCCATGTAGGGCTGAGCCGCAACATTTGTACCAAATTATTCTGAAAGCACTTATCCTCGTTCGCTCGATTTAACTTAAAATGTCAGTACTTGTTCATTTCAGTATTTGATGGTCTCCCTCTCTTGAAGTGCAAGAGCGAATACTCCTGCAAACCATGGCTGCTTTCACAGTGCTTGCAAAACAATCAGCAGGCAGGCCTCCTGTGAGCAGTGGCACCATCTCAGCAAAATCCTTGGTAACAAATCATGCGCACCCGGCGGGCATCCATTTGTATATTTTCCAAACAAACCTTGACAGTGAAGGACACCCATCCTAGTGAGTCTGGCTTGGTAGTGCCGCCACTGCTAAATACATGCTTCAGAAAACTCACACGCTTTCACCATGTGAGAGACAAGCCCTCCAAAGAGAGTGGTTGAAAATAACTTTTTTTATTGTAGTAGGTAGTCCAACAGAATGGCATAATGCGTTTCGACCCATCCGGGTTTTAATCATATACACATTCGAGGGGATAGTAAAATACATTGGCCCTCTTTGTTTTGGCATGGATGGCACCGTGCTAATCCTATGCTTAAAACTTTTCTAGAAGGGCAGACATTTGAGGTTAGCAAATTCAGAATGTCGCTGGGTTGTAGGGTGCTCTATACAGTAGCTGCTTTCCATCTACACGTGGGAACTACCCAGAGCTGTCTGCTTCTATTTTGCATATATATATTACCTAGGTAGTTAACGTTAGGACCATGTTTCCAAAGGAAAAGCGGTTTTTGACTTGCCTTTATCTTTGGCAGCGTTTGACGAATCTTCACGTAATTTTCCAAAGAATGTTGTTAGGTGATTCTTGTTGTGCATGGACAGTTTCAGGGCAATCCGTCAAGCAGGTGCTGAGAATAAGGGGGGGGAGGTGAAGTGGATAAACAAAAAAGTGTGTTTCTTATGTTAATTCCTGTAGACTCTTTAGACACGCCTGCAGCCCGAACCACTGGACGGAATGACACCAAATTTGGCAGAAAACTCGTTTTTGGTCCACAGATCGTACTCTTTGTTATTTGGTTTAAATCCGTTCCATAGTTTGTGGAATAATAAAATATATCTCTGGTCGCAAAGCCTTCGTGAATACTGACAAGCTTGTGCAGAGATCTGCAGAGCTCTGATTGACTGCCAACACTTTAACCAGGTACCCACCCCCGGGCCATAGCTCTTTCTACCAAGCAAAAGCAAACACTCGACTTCCAGTAAGCGGGAGCTATGAAACCGCTCCCACTTGCTGGAAGCGGAGGCTTCATCTTTTCGCCTACCCGCAGACATGCGGAAAGGGATGAAGCATGAAAATATTGCTCTCGCATGCAGGGAGCTGCATTTCTAGCAGCTCACTGCCTGCAAGAGCAATGCAGTCTCCTGCAGGAGCCAGGAGGTCATCTGGGACCAAGGGGACCTTGAGGTTCACCCCGCGGTCCCCATCCTGTACACTGGGTGCCCTGGATGGGACCAGGGCACCCATGGATACATGGCTGGTCCCCTGTGGTTGGGGTACCCAGGGCTAAAATCTGCCTGGGGCTGGACTCCCTCCCCTATTTGTTTCTGACCATGCCCTGGGCGATGGTTCCCAGGGCTGAAATCATCCCAGGGAGGAGGGCTGTGCAGACCTCCCCCCATTGAAAAAAGGCTGGACACCAGGTGATAGGGCCAACGGGCCCAAACTCAGCCTGGGGAGAGGGGTCATGTGGCTCCCATCCCCATCAAGTTTTTGAAGGGCCATTTTGGCGCTTAAGCTCAATTCACAGAAATTAAGCCTTAACGGGAGGCACTTACAAATATAAACATAGCAGGTGCCCCCCATTGAAGCCCCATTTCTGTAAAGGACAAATAATCCTAACTCCTGGGTTTGACGAAGGCAAAGCAAGTGTGTTTTATTGGCAATTCCATATTGATAAATGATCCATAATCCTTTGTGGACATAGTCTATTAAAGCACAATCTCTATGTGACTGTGACAAGTGTGTTCTTTGTTGTCCTGTCCTGGTGAGAGCAGAGTCTATGCTTCTCCCTTTAAATTACTATGATTATGTGAATGTGCAAATCACTTGGAATCTTTGCTTGTTTGGCCATGCCCACCTTAGTAGTATGCAAAGGTCTTCCAGACTTTTGCCAGAATGGACAGCTTACCAAGGGGCCCTCCAGCGCTTTTCCAGCTGATTTTGGTGACGCGTTCTTCGTGCCAATGAATATTAGGACATCTCCACCAAACAAAGAAGCACTTGCATCATATAGCTAAGAGGAAGTACCCGTGTTGGTGGAGAGTTACCTCTTTGTAGTCTTGTTGTCATCTCCTCAGGGGTATTCATGACATCACATATTTCCAGATAAAGACGCACAAGGAACAATCATATTGACGAAATGCACACAGGGTCACTGGAGACATTTCCACGTGGGCCATTACACAGATGCTGTGTAGAATACGCACTGGACAGTTAAACAACAAGTTATCAGATACAGCTAGTAATAGAGCTACTCACTCACCAATGCAATCACACACCCATTCTCTCGTCCACAGAGCTACTTATACACCAATTCACATCCAGACAATCACTCACACATCCACTCACTCACTTAATATAGCAACTCACACAGAGCATTACTGTGTAATTCAGACACCCACTCACTTACCTAAACACCTACTCAAACAGCCACTCATTCATACACCCACTTACACACCCAATTACTCACCAATAGAGCCATCATACAGTTACTCAGACATTTGTGCAAGTACTCGCACACCCACTTACCTACCCAAAGAGCCCCTCAGCCATTCACAGAGCAACTCGCCCACCCATACAACCACTCAGTCCGACACTTCCTCACCCATACACCACTCACACAACCACTCACTTACCATACAGCCACTTGGTCTTCAAATAATATCATATACATACCATTATTATAGCACTGCGAACGAGTTAATACACCAGTTAATACAGATAGCTAAAAACATTAATGAATTAGTACCATATATAAAAAGTTTATTAAAAACAGTATACCCAATTTCTTTTTTCTACATTAAAATCTATTTGCCCATGTAAACATTTTTATGAGCAATCATAAGCCTCCCTATGGTACAAACTGTCTCTCAGAACCACATTTCAGTTATAAGTTCCATAGCTTGGTGGTGATTTCTAATCTCATATTTTAAAAAGATTGGAAGTAAAAAACATTTTCTTTGTGTTAATGGCCATATATTTATATAGTCAGAGACATTGTGGACGTTGTAGTAACATATTATTTGGTGTAGTGTGTGTGTGTGTGTGTGTGTGTGTGTATATATATATATATATATATATATATATATGCATGCTGGGACTGGTAGTCACAGAACATGGAGTGACTTTCCAGTGATGTCCATGATAGGCATTCACCATTTGGGGGCGGAGCGGCGCACAACCAATCAGCATAGGGCAAGATACTTTATCTGTGATACCCGCCCTACACCTGAATCAATACACCACTGGCGCTGAGGAAGGCTCAAGTTACTGCCGAAATGCATTCGCCGATAGTGGTGGTGGAACTGCTTTCTTTACCTCTGTGATGGAATAAAGGTGTTTCCTCATGTTCCCCTGCTGTGGCCTCGCACTTTGTCTTTGGAGGAAGGGGGAATTGGAGATTTGGAGATATATATATATATATATATATATACATATATATATATATATATTCCAGCCAAACACTCTCCTTTTTCTCGTGAGAAAGCAGGTTTCACCTGCGAAACGCGCCGAGGAAAAGCAGTTTTTGAATTAAAACACGCTTTGCAAAACTTTAAGTGGCCCGGATTTCTTTCTTTCACAAAGGAGAGTGTTTGGCTGGAATATTTGGGATTCGCTACCCCGTCCGAGGAGGTGGTTTTCGTCTTTCAAGAAAACCCAACTACTCAAGATCCATTGGCCACTTGGCCAGTACACACACCTTCCCCCCATGAGAAATTGTTTCTGAATCTAAACTTGTAATGTGGCATTCCTTTCCGAGAGGTGAAAAAGGCCACTTGGCCCACATCTATGTTGATTTTTGGCAATTTACTGTGCAAATTGTATGAACTTGACACTTATTGCTTCTCATTTGTTTGAATGAGGCCACTTGGCCAAAAATGTAATATAATCTGATTGATTTTTAATTTAATTTGTATTGTGGTTTACACTTAGAATTTGCCTATGTAAATAGAAATGTTTTTTACTAATAAGTATAAGTTCACTACAGAAGTTGCACTATAGAGTCTTTTCTCTACCTCAACTGTAGTTTGTCTCGGAATGTGGTCCTATGTCTATTTCCACTTTTTGGCTGTGTGCACTTTAAAATGGTGATTGTGAGTTTATGTGGCTGGCTAACGAAGAAGACCGCCTGGTCGAAACGCATCGCCAATAAACCAATTTTCACACTGACCCTGGAGTGCGAGTTTTTTGTGTTTCCTCTGATTTATCGAGTGGGGAACCCTTTCAGACATATATATATGTATATATATATGTTTCCACACACCTCCGTGAGTCTCCTAGAGGTAAAAAAGGACGGCACTCCAAGTCGATGTGTCAACCAAAATGGTTTATTGGCAGACCCCCCTGCCCCCTCGACAGACGCGTTTCACCTATTTGGCTTCCTCAGTGTCAGCCATACATTGTGCATATCGCCATTAAATCCCCCACCACTTCACAAAACATAGAAAGTGGACAAGTGCTCGCCAAGATGTTTTGCGGCGGCCATGTTTGAACGTGCAATTCAGCATATCGTTAACAACACTATTTACAGTTTTAACAGGGGGATAAATGGCGTTTGGAAAAAGTGCTAGTGCAAAAGTTCATTAGACATAAAAATCCTTAAAACAAAGGTCAAGTCACAGGGTATATTCTCTACTGTTGTCCGTTGTGTATATACATATTTTGCATCCACAGTTCATAATACACTTTCCTTATACCCATGTTCACGGGGAAATTAAATACATTTACAAAAAATTCATAAACGTACATAATTGTGCCCTGAATGGGCTAAGTGGACAGTTGATGTGTTAACCCTGTTAACTTGCACAAGTTATGGTGCCCTGTATGGGCAGAAATCCATTTTGTTCTTATCTGTTGTTACCGGTTTCTTTGCTGCCAACTGGAAAGTTACCCATCTTGGTTTACAGTGTTGGGTTGTTCTATTTGCAGTGTGGGTTTCTCTTCCTGAACCAGCTTGGGAGTGAGTCCTATCTATTCTAAATGTACCCAGAGTTCTTCGTCGTTGTTGAGCCCTTTCGGTTGCATACTCTGGAGGTCAATGATGTACCTGGACTCCATCGCTCTTAGTAGCCTTATCCTGTCCCCACCTCGCTCCTTTCTCTCTAGCTGATCTATTAAGTAGAAGGATAATAGGTCCCTATTACTTCCATGGTGGGTCTCGAAATGGCGTGCCACCGGGTAGTTCTTATCCTTATTTGCGATGGCACGCATATGTTCCAGGATACGTTTCTTAGCTTGGTTGATGGTGCTCCCAATGTACCTTTTGGCACATGGGCATACCAGGCAGTAAATTACAAACTCTGAATTGCAATTCAGAAATTTCTTTATTTCTCTCATTGGCCGTGGATCGTTAGTTCTCCCTTCGTACTTGGTTCTTTTTTTACTGTATTTGCATGCCTTGCATTGCATGCATGGGAAGAAACCGTTGATGGGTTTATTTCTTACATTTTTGGGGGGGTCTACGTAGTGGCTTTTTACAAAATGATCACTGAGGGATTGACAACGTCTATAGGTGATAGACGGCCTTTCTGGTATGACTCTTTTCATCACTGGGTCTGTGCCTAGGATGTGCCAGTTCTTGTTAAATATCTGCACCAGTTCGTTAGATCTCATGTTATAACTGGTGATCATCCTGGTTGTACAGTCTTCTACTCTGTCCCTCGTGACGGTTTGTATGAGGTCTTTCCTGTCAATGAGGTCTACTCGCCTAGTTGCTTCCATGAGGAGTGACCTAGAGTACCCTCTCTCTCTAAACCTGGCTACCGCTCCCTCTTGTGCCTGCGTGAAATCGCTAGAGTCTGAGCAATTTCTTTTTATACGCAGTAGTTCTCCGAAAGGAATATTTTTAACCATGCTTCTCGGATGGTGGCTCGCCGCGTGTAACACGGTGTTGCCAGCCGTCGGCTTGCGGTAAAGCCTGGTATGTAGGGAACTCTCCTTTACAAAGACCTCTAGGTCGAGATAGTGTACAGATGTTCTACTCATTGTACTGGTGAATCTGAGGTTCAACTCATTGTCGTTCAGCCCCGCCACATACTCCTCCGCGGAGGAGATGTCGCCACGCCAGACGACAAACAAGTCGTCGATATATCTGGACCAAATCATGATGTTATCCAGCCATTTTTCATGAGGGCCCCCCCCAGGCCACGTGCTTCTCCCACCAGCCCACGAATAAATTCGCGTAGCTGGGGGCGAAGCACGTGCCCATCGCAGTCCCTCTCAATTGATGGTACATGTTGCCTGCAAAAAGAAAGATGTTATTGTGGAGGCAGAATTCAATCATTTTCACTATCATTTTGTTGTGCTGATGGTATTGCATACTTTTTTTGCCCAGAAACCATTTAACGGCAGAGATTCCATTACGGTGTTCAATATAGGTGTATAAGCTCGTGGCATCAAGGGTGATGAGAAGCATATCTTCCTCCCACCCGATGCCCTCAATCTGCCTTATAAAAAAAAATAAAAAAAAAATGTATATATATATATATTACCTACTGGCGATAGCCAGTAGGTATATATAGTTAGGATTTTTTCTCTATGGAACTTTTGAAAATTCTATGCCTAATAACTTTGGCGTTTGTGGACGGAATTGGCTGAAATTTTCAGGAAAATGGCACATTTTGTTTCTGAGCAGCTCCTGGAAATTTGGGGGGGGTTCGTCAAGGGGGGGCCGAGAAAAATGGGGGGTCCCAAAACGCGTTTTTCCCATGTTAATTTCCATAGGGCGGTTGGCCTCACTTTTAGCCCGAACGGCTGAATGGATTTCCACGAAACTTGGCAAAATTGTAGGGACTGTTAGCCCGATGTGCCTTTGCTAGGTCTCAATATATGTGCTTCAGTGGATTTTGAGAAATTAACGTTTAAAACAAGATATATATCTGTAACAGCGCTCCGGGCTGCGCTCCGGTTCGCGTACTTTTCGCGTATCGGAACTTTGCGAAGCGAAGCTGATTGGCTCTCCGGTGTCTGTCAACATTCTAAACAGTCCGGAGCGGCCGCCATCTTGTCTCTCGGTAGGATCGAGAGACAAGAGGAGGCCAAAACAAAGGGGGAAATGAAGGAAAGTGGGCAAGGTAGACCCCTTCTGACCCCCTAGGATTGATGAGGGGGATATTATAGAGCCACGCGGGGCCCCCAAATTTTTTTTTAAAAAAATCCGATTTTTTCGCCGTAGAGACGCGTCTTGGTACACGAACCGGGCAGCTAACCGGGAAGCTAACCGGCAGTGTAACGGGAGTCTGAGGAGTAGCTGATTGGCTGTCAACATTGTAAACAGTCCGGAGCGGCCGCCATCTTGTCTCTCGGTAGGATCGAGAGACAAGAGGAGACCAAAACAAAGGGGGAAATGAAGGAAAGAGGGCAAGGTAGACCCCTTCTGACCCCATAGGATTGATGAGGGGGATATTATAAAGCAACGCGGGGCCCAAAAAAAATAAAAAAAATCCGATTTTTTCGCCGTAGAGACGCGTCTTGGTACGCGAACCGGGCAGCTAACCGGGCAGCTAACCTGGAAGCTAACCGGCAGTGTAACGGGAGTCTGAGGAGTAGCTGATTGGCTGTCAACATTGTAAACAGTCCAGAGCGGCCGCCATCTTGTCTCTCGGTAGGATCGAGAGACAAGAGGTGGAAAAAAAAGGTGTAAATGAATGAAAGGGGTAAGGCAGACCCCTCCTGAACCCCTAGGATTGATGAGGGGGCTATTAAAGTTCCCTGCGGGGCATAAGAAAAAAAAATTGCGATTTTTCGCGGTAAAGGTGCTTCCTGGTACGTTAACCGGGCAGCTAACCGGCAGCGTAACGGGAGTCCGACATATTGTGTTTTTTGAACGTTTGTGATATGTGCACGTGTGGATTTTGTCTAATTAAAGTTAAAAAAATATATATATATCTTTAAGCGTGTTCTGGCGCGCTTACGTTTTGGGTTTGGTTTGCGCTGCAGAGACGATACGTCACGGTTATGCGATGCATCATGAGGCGTCTCACGGGCTACGTGAGACGTCACTTAATAAAGAATATATTTTACAGCTATAGATATTAGCTTTTAAAAAACCAATGAAATTCACAGAAAAAACCATAGGTTATAGACCATATATAGTTAGGAATTTGCATTTACAAAACCTTGAAAATTCACTGAAAAAACCATAGGTTATAGACAATATATAGTTAGGGATTAGCATTTAAAAAACCTTATTTTATTTGCACAAAACCATTGAAATTCCATATATAGTTAGTTGCACTAACTATATATCGCGGACCCGCAATCCACTGCTAATGATGTCACATATTACATCATTCATGACATGGTCAGTGACATCACTGATGACATCACTGATGACATCTCAAATGACATCACTGATGACATCACTGATGACATCTCAAATGACATCACTGATGACATCACTGACATCTCATTTGACATTACTGATTACATCACTGATGATATCATTTATGTGATAATACATCTTCAGACTCTAATATAACCTTAGATACACTCAGTGTAAACAGGCACTCACAGACTGTCACACATCCATGGAGTTACTCACACACCTTGTCAGTCATGCAAAGAATCAATCACATCTCCATTTCCTCAACTATACAGTTATACACACCTTACTTATTCAAACATATAGTAACACATATTTACTCTCTTATACAATCCTTGATACAAGTTCACAATGATTCATACAGCCACTCACACATTCACTGGCTCTTATGTTCAGTTATTTATATATGTCAACTCTCACATGGAGTGTGTTTTACATATGTACTTACTTTGACATGTAGCACTGAGATATCCATTCACTCACCAATATACTCATGCACACAGTCAACTGTCCATACAGCTGTTTCTACATGCACTTTTGAACCCATACACCTAGGGAATCAACTGCTCACACATCTATGCACAGAGTTATACACCTCCCAGCCACCCACACACATACTCAGTCTCTCATACAAATACTTGGGCAACCATTCAATAACCCATATAGTTACTGATATAGCTACTGATTTAAACATGCAGCAGTTTACAGAACAACATAAATAATGATTGCCAAATTAAGACACTTTAATCACTAACCCATACACTCAGTGAGACACATTTAATCATTCTCTCATACAGTCAGTCATGCACCTACTAAATCCTTCATCCAGACACTTATACATCCACTCATTCTTCAATATGTAAGACATATTTTAACTTTACAGAAACATACAGTCACTGGGTGTTGTCATCAGTGATGTCATCAGTGATGTCATCAGTGATGTCATTTGAGATGTCATCAGTGATGTCACTGACCATGTCATGAATGATGTAATATGTGACATCATTAGCAGTGGATTGCGGGTCCGCGATATATAGTTAGTGCAACTAACTATATATGGAATTTCAATGGTTTTGTGCAAATAAAATAAGGTTTTTTAAATGCTAATCCCTAACTATATATGGTCTATAACCTATGGTTTTTTCAGTGAATTTTCAAGGTTTTGTAAATGCAAATTCCTAACTATATATGGTCTATAACCTATGGTTTTTTCTGTGAATATATATATATATATATATTTTTTACCAAGCACACTTCCTCACGATGAAGGACGGCACCGACTCCGTGAGTTACTTAAGAATGAAGTTTATTTTTCAAAGCTGCTGAAAAAGACGCGTTTCGGCGGAAGCCTCCGCCTTGCTCACTTCACCTACTCAGATGTGATACACAAACATATATACCTTATGACAAACACAGTTGCCTCACTGTGATTGGTATCTAGTAACTCTGGTAACACAATGTTTGGTCATGTGATAACGCAACAAACATAGAAAAGTTCCTAATGAGCAGAAATGCATTTTTAGATAAGAAAATGCCATCACCATTTCAATTCCAAATCATACTTTCATGGCATTGCATATTAAATAAAACAGAATATTACATCTATGTCTGTTTGCGAAAATTGAAGTGTTGACTTTGCAGATACATGGCATAATCCATACACAACACACCAGGTGAAAACCAGCACGGAGTCATATCACAAATAATACAGTGACCAACCGGACATTCAGGGCACTCTGTATTAAACCCTGTGACTGTAATCAAACATAGTCCTGGTTACACAGCTTCTAGAGCATGTGGATAATTCTCTCACTATAAAAAGATAATTATATGAAAATGGGTCAGTGCCTAAATGACAGATATGTTCTCTACCCCCATCATAAGTTACATAAACCAAAATTACGGAAAAAACACAAAAAAGTTTCTGCATAAACATCGTCTCCAAGTGGATTAATGTTATGTGTGTCTTTACATGGGATATGAACCATGATCATACGCATATATTGAATTAACATCATACCATGCCTAGATGTGTACATCTATTCTTGGGACCCCAAAGTTTCACCTGGATTGATTAAACCATGACGTTACCAAACTAGATAGGTGCCAAATTGCTAAAATAATTAAACCAAATTACAGAGGAACCAAAGTATTTACACAAGTGATGGTGTAGGTGTGTTACAAGCGGGAAAAGGGAAACTGCGAGAGGATGCTGCACTATTCTATAAATGTACTGTTAATGCTTCATCGGCATTAAGCCCGTTCGGAATCTTAGAATCCAACAAGATGATGTATCTTGATTCCAGACGTCTGAGGGCAAGTCTGCGATTCCCCCCTCTGATACTTTTTGCAACGTTATCGATGACAAAGTATTTAATGTCAGAACTGTTGCCAGCATGTGTCTTGTGTATATGCCTGGCCACCGGGTAGGTTTCATCATTGTTCGTTATTGCTCGCAGGTGCTGCAATATATGAACATGTGCTGGATGTATGGTGCTGCCAACATACCGTTTGCCGCATTTGCAAACAAGGACATATACTGCGTACTCCGTTTTACAAGAGTAGCAGCCTCTGATGGTATATGGTTTGTTTCTAAATGGAACAGGGACCTCTTTGGTGTTGATGCCTTGTTTGCATGCTTTACATTTTGTGCATTTGATGAAACATCTTTGGTTATTTAACCAAATAGGTGGCTTGGTGATAGTCGGTGCACTGACTACAAGCTGGTTACGCATCGATTTGGCCCTCCTGAAGGTAATTGAAGGACTTCTGTCACACCATTGCCCTATTACGGGGTCATTTTGTATCAGAGGCCAATGTCTCTGCAAGATCTTTCTGACGTGATTATGATAGGCATTATAACCCGTAATTAGTCTTGGCATGTTTGGGACAGTTTTGTTCTCTTGAGTGCTCTTTTTCTTTTCTGTGAATAGAAGATCCCTTCTATTCACATTGCGGCATTTATTCTCTGCTCGTGACAAAGTTTGAGCACTGTATCCTCTTTTGCTAAGTCTGTCAAATAAATTTGCCTTGGCTTCACTCACTCCTTCCTGTGTACTACAATTTCTTGTCATTCGTAGACACTCCGCGTATGGAATGGACTCTTTGAGTTTGACTGGGTGAAAACTCTGCGCGTGTAAAACCGCATTTCCTGCAGTAGGCTTGCGGTATGTTTTGGTTTGGATTTTATTATTGTCTACGAACAGCTCTAAATCTAGAAATTGAATTCTTTCTTTGCTGGTAGAACAGGTGAATTTAAGATTAAGACTGTTTTCATTGATTTCCGATGCAAATTTCTCTACACTCTCTTTTGACCCTTTCCATAAGATGAAAATATCATCTATATATCTCCTATAGATTGTAACATTTTCCTCCATGCTGGATACATGGGTGACGGCTAATACTTGCTCCTCCCACCAGCCCATATGCAGATTCGCATAGCTGGGGAGAAGCAAGTACCCATGGCCGAACCTTGTAGCTGTTTGTAGTGTAGGCGATCAAAAATAAATGTATTGTTCGTTAAACACCATTCTACCATCTGTAGGAGCATGATGGTGTGGTCATGTAGTGCAATGGGTCTTTGATCGAGAAAGTGTTTGAGTGCATTGAGCCAATCTGTATGCCTAATGCTGGTATACAGCGACTGTACATCTAAGGTCATGGAAACATAATCGTCATGCCATTCAAAATCATACATTTTTCGTAGAAAGTCACCACTGTCTTGCACATAAGCAGGAAGATCTTTGACAAATACTTGCAAAAAACTGTCCACATATACACTCGTTTTTTCAAATAGACTGCCTATCGCAGAGATTATAGGTCTTCCTGGGGGTTTCAGTGCATTCTTGTGTATCTTAGGTATTAGATACAGTTGAGGCATAGTTGGATAGTCATTTTTAAGGAATTCGAACTCTGATTTAGTGATCAGGTTGGCACTTTTCCATTTGTATAGTTCCGCGTGGAACCGTTCTTGAATGCCTACAGTTGCAGTGGGGCTGATTCTGCAGTAGCATTCATGATCTTGTAGTTGTGCCATCGCTTCTTCATTATACATTTTGAGTGGCCATAAAACAATATTACCGCCCTTGTCAGACCATCTTACAACTATATCTGGTCTGCTTTTGATTTTTTTCATGAGATTATTGTATTTGAACCTCTTTATCATATCAGTTTGGTAAAAATTCTTGGTACTCAAAAGTGAAAGTTTCTTTAGTTCTTTTATCACATATTCCGAAAATAAATCTAAACCATCTTTTAATAACATAGGCATGAAAACAGACTTGGGTTTAAAGCTCGTTTTAGCAGCCACGTTAGTACTTAAATTGGATTGAGCTGCTATCTCACCTGCTGATAGTTGTGAAAGTGATTCTTCGTATTCCAAAGCAATCATGTCGCTTAGAACCGCCATATCTGTGATAGCTAGCCTTTGTTCTGGTTCAGTGCCTGGTTCTTTATCAACATCTTTTCTTGCACTATTCCAGAAATGCTTTTGTAGTTTAAGTTTTTGCAGAAAATGAAATAGGTCTATCCGAGTTTGGGCATAGTCAAAATTAGTAACCGTGCAATATGTCAATCCTAAAGATAAAATCATAGTCTCTTCCACAGTTAATTTTAAATCAGTGAGGTTCACCACGGTGTTGTCCATATTTTCAAAATTTATGTCTGCCATTATTGTTTCCTGTTTTTTCTGTAGGTTGGCTTTGTTTGTTTTCCCACCGCGTTTCCCCCAGCGTCTGTCTTTTCTCCGTCGGCTTTTTGTTTTTTGTCTTGTTTCGTTTTCCCCCTGTACCATGCCTGCCGCTGAGTTTGCGGTCGAAGGGTTGCGAGGCGTTGTAACCGAAAATAAGTCAGCTCTTGTGCTGGTTTGGGGATTGTGCCTTCTGCCCCGTGTGAACTGTTACTGTCTGTGTCTGAGCCTAACGAGGAGCTGAGGTCTGTGCCACTTGCGGGAGCTGTAGTTTCACCACCACTCGCCGATGCTGATAACTGTCTCTTGATGTTGTCAAACTTTCTTGCAAACGTGTACACACGCCCAATTATGTAGTCATTTCGGTCTCTCTGAAACTTTATTGCTTTGCGCTCTTTAATTTCCTCCTCGTGTTTTACCAATTTAGTCTTTATTTCATTGAGTAATTTCGTAATTTCTTCTTGTTCTTCTCTTGACTCAAGTTCTTTCAGAATTTCCTCAATTCTAGCCATTAGTTTGTCACGGTCACTGGCAGCATATTTAATTAAGATTTTGACCATATATATATATATGTATGTATATATATATATATATATATATATATATAAGATCCAACTTGTCTCCAAAGTGCCTTGAGCACAGACAGGTACGCAGACAGCAATGTATATATATATATATATATATATATATATATATATACACACACACTAGCAGCCCACCCCGGCGTTGCCCTGGGCAGAAGGGGGCTGGGGGCAGCATTTTATGCTTCTGTGCACTCCCGCCCCGACATTGCCCAGACCGCATCCCTCTCGCCTCCCGCCTCGCCGCCGCCCCCGCCCCGACATTGCCCAGACCGCCTCCCGCCCGACTCCCGCCTGCCTTTGCCTTATACATTGCCCAGACCGCCTCCCGCCCGCCTCCCGCCTCCCGCCTGCCTTTGCCTTACCTGAGCCACCCGCTCCGGACTTCACCGCCACTCCTCGCCGCTCGTCATCGCTCCTCCCCGCCTGTCGTATTCACGTCTAGGTCGCGGTCAGCGCTACGTTGCGGCCGGCGCTAGTTTTAGGGGACTACTTTGTTTTGAAATTTTAATTTTTTAATTTACGTTTTATTTTTATTTTATATCGCCTATGTATTGGGTGTGTGGATTGGCACTGTGATTCCCGTGTTTACCTTGCCAAAAGGTTTCTGTTCTCTCTTTATACTAGTAGTGTATATATATATATATATATATATATATATATATATATATATATATATATATATATATATATATATATTCACTGAAAAAACCAAAGGTTTCACACCAGTTATAGTTAGGAATTAGCATTTAAAAAACCTTTGAAATTCACCGAAAAAACCATAGGTTTCACATCAGTTATAGTTAGGAATTAGCATTTAAAAAACCTATTAAATTCACTGAAAAAAAACCATAGGTTTCACATCAGTTATAGCTAGCTGGAAATTTTACTGACATAAAACCATTGAAATTCCCACGTTATAGTTAGTTGGACTCACTATAACTTGCGCGCCTGCAATGCACTGCTGATGACGTCACATATTACATCACTCATGACATGGTCAGTGACATCACGCATGACATCACTGATGATACCATCCAGTGAATGTGTGTCTTTCTGAAAAATAAATATGTTTTATATGTGTATATGTAAAAGTCAATGGAAGAATAAATGTTTAAATAAGTGTCTAAATGGATGGTTTTTTTTTAAATTGATTGATTAACGGGCTTATTAAGTGTATCTTAGTGAATACATATATTAGTGAGAAATGTTTAAATATTTAAATATATGTATTAGTGTTTCACTTTGTGTATAATTGGCTGCATGGGTTTGTGAGTAGCTACATGTGTGTGTATATGGGTTATTAGATGTTGTTTTTAGTATCAGTATGAGTGTCTGTATGGTTTGGTGGGGGTATGACTTAGCACAGAGATGCATCAATGACTGACTCTCTGTTTGTATGTGTTTTGAACACAACATATGTGCAGGACTGTAGGGGTGGATGAGTGTGTATATGTGTGTGTTAGTGAGTGAATGACTGTCTCACTAGTGTCTTTATCAGTAACGACATATGTTTTAATCTAGTATATGTGAGTATTGATGTATATAAGTGAGTATATGTGAGAGTGAGAGATTGTAAGAGTTCCTGTTTAAATAAGTAAGTGTTTCTATAAGTGATTGTTTAAGAGAGTACATATGTGTAAGTTTCCTTAGAAGTAAGGTGGTAGTGTGTGTATAGTTGTATATGCTAATAAATGGATGTTCAATAGTTTATTTGCATGTGTGAGTATGTGTGTGAGTAACTTTTGGAAGACTGTTGGTGTGTAACAGTATGTATATGTGTATCACTACATATGATGAGTGAGTATATGTATGAGTGACTATATAGAACTGTTGCTGAATGAGTGGATGTGTATATAGATGGTGGGATTACTGAATTGGTTGTTGTAACTGGTATGGGTATCTCCATTTTTTTGAAAATGTTAGTTTCTATTTTTGAATATGTGTTTCAAGGGTTACATTACACTGAAAGGAGGTCTGTCACTCTGTCATGAAAGCCCTGGTCATGTGACCTGAAATTAACACTTTTCATTGGATCAGGACAGTTTTTCTTTCCTAATGATGAAAGCCCCCACCTTTTTTCCTCATTCTCACTTTGTACTTTGAGTGAGGAAGACCTGTTGAAAGACCTCTCTGTACTTTTTTGGACTGAAAAATTGCTTCTGTAGCAGCAGCAGCAAGAGCATCTCAGCCACCACCACCACCACCACCAAGAGGACCACCACAACACCACACTGGTGGAGATGAAGAAGAGGAAGAGGAGGAGGAAGAAGAGGAGGGGAGGAGTACATTCCTGCCAGAAGACAATACCCCATATAGGCCAAAGCCACACATTGTATGGGAGTTTTTTTCCATCCCAAGTGGGCAAAAAAAGGTGAATGCGCCAAAGGTGATTTGCCTAATCTGTAACATGGAACTTTCAAGGGGGAACCCTAACAAAAAATACTCATTTGGCAATAACACCATGATTCGCCACATGCAGCGCAGGCATCCCAACAACTATGCTGCGGCAGAGATGAGAGAACTGGCCATTAACCCTCCCCAATCTTCACCCAGCACCTCAAAAAGAAAGCAACCCACTCCATCGGGACCAGAGACAAGAGAGATGGTCCCAAACATTCAACCCCAGTTTGGGAAATACAAGATCACTTGTATTTTCTGCTTGAAAACCATCACCTATGGTGAGCAAAGCATAAAGCTCATCAACCGTGCTGGTGACAACCACAAATGCCCCAAAAATCCATAATTTTTTCCTGTTTTTTTTTGCTCCAGTTGAGCCGTTTTCAATTCCTTGTTTTTTGTTTCTCCCCAGAAAAATAACAAAAAAAATATAAAATAGTTCATAAAAGTAAAAAAAAGTACAAAATGTTCAAAAAAAATAAAAAAAATATAAAACAACAAAAAGAAGAAAAAAACAGTTCTTTTCAGAACTACCTCCAATTTATAAAACAAGCATTTACAATGCAATGGTTTTGCCTTTGACAAAGTTAGAGCTATTGGCATTGTCAATGACAAATGTTTTATTTATGTGTTGGTTTTAAAAACAGATAAATTAATGGCATTGTCATTTACAATGCCAATAGCGTAATCTCACGCAAATGGACGATGGTTACAAAAAATTTTGAAAAGTGCTCTATAGAATCAGGAGGAGTCTGGGAGGGATAATGAATAGAGATAGAGCCAAGAAGGAAAAACAAATTAGGGTGAGAGAGAGTGGTGCATTGGAGAGAGTAAACAGTGTGTTGAAGGGAGAGTGAGTGACGGGATGAGAGTATGAGCAGAAGAGAGAGGCAGTGAGAGAAGGAGAGTGTGGTGAAAGGGAAGAGTGAGTGACGGGATGAGAGTATGAGCAGAAGAGAGAGGCAGTGAGAGAAGGAGAGTGTGGTGAAAGGGAAGAGTGAGTGACGGGATGAGAGTATGAGCAGAAGAGAGAGAGTCAGTGAGAGAAGGAGAGTGTGGTGAAAGGGAAGAGTGAGTGACGGGCTGCCGAAGATCACACGCGGTCCCTCGCCTCACGATTGGTTTCCCTGTGGCTCACATTACCCAGAGCAGTGTGTATTGTAAGACTATGATTGGGTGAAATGCACTCTGACTAACAGACAGTGACCTAAAAAAAACAAGCATTTGCAATGCAATAGGTCTCGCATTTACGCGAGTTTAAGCTATTGGCATTGTAAATGACAATGCCTTTTATTTATGTTTTAAAAACGAAAACAAAAATAAAAGGCAATGTTATTTGCAATGTCAATAGCTGAAAGTCGCCTAAATGTGAGACCTATTGAATTGCAAATGCTTGTTTGGATTGAGAAGGGTTGGGGAGGGGTTGAAAAGGGAAAAAGGTGGCACATCTGATCACCGTGACAGACATCTCTCACCAGCACTTTTCAGATCTCAACTGGAAACTGAATACAATTATGTTTTTCCTGGTATGTGGACGATCGTTAAGAATTATGAGGTGCTTGGAATACAAAAGTGCAGGTACTCGCTAGTCACTATCCTTAAGTACCTGTATGTGCACCCCTGCACAGAGAAGTACAGGGACTTTTCCCTTAAAATTAAAAAAAATACATGTACTTGGTATCTGTGAGTAGACACTGGTTTAAAGCGCTGGAGTAAGCTCCATCTGTGTAGTGCACATCCACAATTTCCTATGGCCTTGTAGTGCTGTTTGGAATGACGTTTTCGGTACGGTTCTGACACTCTTCCTCCCAGTATATCAGTGTGCCTACAGTGATGTGAATGATTGGAGTGTTGTTGGACGCAATGACATTGAGCCTTCAGCAGCGCGTATTCAGTATGTAGTTTATTGGAAGTAAGCCTGTGAGGGTCGACCTAGGTGCAAGGCAGCCAGACTCCTGCAGGATGCTCAGGATGTCCACATTAGATATATTTACGTAATTAAATAGAAATAATCTAAATGAAAACTATTTACATAGGCAGCGGTTATCCGGAAAAAAATATGCAGGACCTAGCCTTACTGGACCTGTGTTAAACACCCCTTAAAAGCACAGACCCAGTGATTAGCATTTATTTTGACTGACCAAGTTCAAGTCATAACAGGTGACCTTACATGCCCTTTGACCCACAAATGACATTGCAGTGCTGAATCGTAGTTTTACCTTTAACCCCTCAATAACATCCTTTGTTTTTGTTCCAAAAGGGTGATGTGGTGAGGGGGGTCGGCAAGTTGTTGAAACTACAGGGAGTTCTAAACCCCCCTACTCTGTCCATTATTCCCGGGACCAGATGTTGCGAGGGCAGTGCTAGAGATACCAAAGGACTAGTCAGAGCGAGGGGTGTTTGTGTGTTTCGTGTGTGCCTGATTGAGGGCGGAAAGTGGGGGAAAACACAGCGATGTGGCACTGTGAGCGGCAGCAGTTGGTCCAGAGTAAGGATTCACAGCAGGGACTGGATCTGAACATTCCTTCTCCTCTCAAGACGTGCAGCCGCCTTGATGTAACAACGAGTTGGAGAGCTGCTCACAATAAGACGCATGGCTGCCAGCCACCAAGATTCAATGTGAATAAAACAGAAGCGAGTTGGCGAGCTGCGCACAATAAGATGCGCGGCGCCATGTGTCAATGTATTGAAAACAAGCATTTACAATGCTATAGGTGTCGCATTATATAAAGAAAGAAGGATGCGGTGTCCCTGAAGCCGGCACCGTGCTTCGAATTAAAGTAAAAAATAAATAAATAAACGTAGCGCGGTGTACCTAAAGCGGGCGGTACACTCTGAAATAAAGTAAAAATAAATAAACGGAGCGATGTGCCCTAAAGTGGGCTCTGCGCCCTGAAATAAAGTAAAAATAAATAAACGGAGCGCGATGCTACTTTAGTGGCGTAAGTAAACAAGCTGTCCGATGGTTGGTGCAGCATAGGGTGTATTGTCTTTGCCCTGAGTGCTAAATTTGTGCCGGTGATGCCATTTTGGGGACGGAGGTTTCTTTTTCATTATCACTCTTGGACCAAGAGCGAGTGAAAACAAGCATTTACAATGCAATGGAGTGGGGGTGGAAAGGCACAGAGAGCGGGAGGGGGGGGAACGGCCACACACTGACAGCGGAGGGGGGGCGGGAACAGACACACACGGACATAAGGTCGAATTTAAATAGACCATTTTGTAATTGAGTTTTTTAACATTAGTTGAAACACATACGAATGTGGAATATTTTGCCTCCACACTAACCTCTCGATACATAGGCAGAGATACCAAACTTGATAGTTACTGTCATTATAACCTATAACAAGCAGGCAACAGAGGCGGCAGCTCTTCCTCACCCGGTCCCGCTTCTTGGGGCCGGGTGCTCTCACGGGCGGCGGCGGGGCTCCTCTTCCACCATGGAGCCCTGCCGGTGGGTGCAGCTGCTTCTCCTTGTCCGCGCTGGGGGGGCGGGACTTCCGGGTCGCCCCCTCAGCTTCCGGGTCGTTGCGGGCAGCGCGGCGGCCCGCCTCAGCTACTGCAGGCGGGGAGTGAATTCACCGAGGGGTGGGCTCCTTCGAGGTGAAAGAAACAATAGCGGTAAGGTCCCTGGGCAATTAAATAACAAATAAGCGAGGTGGGCACTCGCTAGGGCAGAAAAGCGCTATGAAGCGCTCGGGGGAGAAATATAAGCGCGTCCAACGCTATGCAGGCACAAATAATGCGCAATGGGGTTCGGGGGCGATCCCGAGAATTGGCTTTCGGCTGACGTAGCCAAAAGCGAAAAATTCTCGGGAACGCCCCCGTATCTGGTCCGAGATTGACGGACAGAGCCCTCTCCCAATGGCTAGCCTCCATTTATGGAGCTAGCCAATGGGAGGAGGGGGCGGATACCCGACCCCACAGAGAAAAACATAAGGTTTTCCAAGCGCATGCGTACTTCGTACGCATTTGCTAGGCAAAACCTAAAAAGGCTACATTTTTAAAAAACTCTTTCATTCTTTTTCCCCCATGGTACGCTCCCCGGTACGCTCCCTGGTGCGTGTGCCGGGCGCTCCCCCCGCGCAAATCGAAAAAAATACATTTTTTATGGCCCCCACATCAAACCTAGGGGGTCAGGGGGGTCTATCCTGCCCCCTTTTGGTCATTTCCCTCTTTGTTTTTGCCACCTCTTGTGTCTCGATCCTACCGAGACACAAGATGGCGGCTGCTCCGGACTGTTTGGAATATTTACAGACACCCGAGAGCCAATCAGCTTTCCGCGCGCGAACTCGCGTAGCTCGCTGGTTCACGCCGCGGTGCGCGTACCGGGGCGCGCTTATAGATATATATATTTTTTTAACCTAAATTACTCAAAATCCACTGGAGCACATATCTTGAGACATAGCAAAGGCACATCGGGCTACCAGTCCCTACAATTTTGCCAAGTTTCGTGGAAATCCATTCAGCCGTTCGGGCTAAAAGTGAGGTCGACCGCCCTATGGAAATTAAAATGGGAAAAACACGTTTTGGGGCCCCCTTTTTTCTCGGCCCCCGCTTGATGAATCCCCCCCAAACTTTCAGGCAAGGACCGGAGCGCCGCACGGCAAATTTGAGGAAATTGTCAGGCAGATTCCACAACCGATGCCAAAGTTATTCCCAATAGAATGTTGCGATTTCCCTATTGAAAATAATCCTAACTATAACGACCGCCAGTAGGTGATATATATATGTATATGTATATATATATATATATATATATATATATATATATATATGGAACATTTTAGGTACTATGCAATTGATACTATACCAAAAACTAAGAGAGGTGGGAACAGAGAATACCTCCTTCGAAGAGTAGAGACCAGATACATCTTAATTATGGATAGTAAGACCCCAGGAGGTCTTAACATTACCGAAGATCTATATTCCGGTTCATAATTCTAATGACTATTTTGTCTGAAAACCAAATCCTGCCTTTTCTTTGTTATTACTGTATTTTGCAACGAACTTTGTCCATACTGTATTTTATCTAGGATTTATGAGGTAGGCTGTCCTAATCGCTTAATCAATATCATATTGGTTTTTTACTTCACCTTACAATTATGCACTTTAGATCCATATGGTTCTAATATGAGATCACTTTTTTCTTTTTATTTATTTATTACATATGTTCTCAATGTGAGAAACTCAAAACCTTTAGAGGACTTATGCTTCACCTTTTCCTTTTTTGATCTACACTTTAAAACAGGGATGATCTAAATAAAGGTTTTTGGTAGTATGGGAATATTATATTATGGTTAGCAAACAATCTAGGATTTATCCAGATAATTTTATATAAATGCATTCTATGCCTTTATTTAATAAACTGCCATTATTAGCTATGTACATATATAATCATTTGAGTCATATAATATTTAAAGCTCTTATATAATTAGATTAAGAATCTGTGTTTTTATATATTTATTGCTATTTATATTTTTAGCAATTAATGTACATTAGGACTACGCAAATTAATGTCAATTATTATTATGACCTAGCAGTTTGAGACATTGTTCCATTGTTTGCTTACCTAAACTTGTGCATTTATGCTTTCCATCTACCTCTTACAACAGCTTTAGTATTTTTTCCTTGTTCATTGTCACGTGCATAAGTGCAATAGTATAATTGGTCTATTTTCATTACGAGCGTTGTCATGTGATCAAGGTCCTTTGGGGACTGAAATGCGTAATGGCGGCATTCTAAGCACCAACCTTTGGGTCCGTGTCTGCTTATGTCTTGGGAGATGAAGACGGAGAAAAGCGGTGACATATATATATATATATATATATATATATATCTATATACACACACATATATATATATATACACACACACACACATATGTATGTGTGTTTAAATAAGTATATATTTATACACAGTATTTGAACATTGGAATGTGGAGCACTCTATTGAATACAATGGAGTGCTCCGTGCTTCTAAGCGCCGGTAAAAACCTGCAGAGCAACATTCCACATTGTGTTTGATCACAGCTTTTGCTGTGAACAAAGGCCTCTCGGAGCCCCAGGGGATTTGAGCCCACTCGAGCTCCAAGAGGGCTTTGTTTTATTTGTTAGAACGTTCTGCCCTCTAGTGACAGACTGTTCTAATAGCCTTATAGTCCTCCATAGCTGGGCTATACCAGCCATTAAAGACCCGCTCCCTTGTTAATGGCCGGCTAGAGGGGGTCTTTAATGGCCGGTATAGCCATGCTATATTAAATATTAGCTTTATTTAACTATTATATTAATGGAATCTATCAAAATACTTAAGATTTACCACTTTAAACTATATAAAAATTAATAAACAATATTTTTGTATGTTGTTTTAAGATATTATTGTGAAACTATATTTTTTTACCAAAATTTTTGTACTTAGCATTATGAAGATAGGTGAACAATATTGTTAAAAACAATATTTTTGACAATATTTCTGTTACACAATATTCTTTTTTTTAAAAAAACCTTTTTATTAACATTGCTCATCTCAACATACAATGCAGGACAATCAACATAATGCATGTGGTAGAATTGTGATTGAAAATACAACAAAGGATCTCTACAGACACAGGTAGGGCAAACAGCTGCTGGCCTCACAGTCTTACTCCTCCCCTTGTTTCCATGTATTGGCCCCATGGTCCCCATATTTTCCGCCATTTCTTAGTGAATCCCATGCTTTTGTAAATAGTTTCCTCAGCTCTCTGACACCAATCCAAGTCACGCACCCATTTGTCCCACCGTGGCGTTGACCGCGATCCCCAACCACTCCCTATGTTCCTTTTGGCCACCCCTGCCGCCAGTGCCAGCCAGATCTCCTTATGCCTCGTTCAGTCCGAGTCCTGCTTAATCATGAGAAGCAGCCACCTGGGCTCCAGCGGGACCGGCGAGCCCACAACAGCCAACATCATGTCCACTACTCTCTACCAAAATGGCACTATCTCCGGACATTCCCATGGTATGTGGTAAAAAGTGCCCTCCTCCCGGTACAAAGAGCCGACTGACTTCTCCCCCAGGCGTATAAGTGAGTGCGGGGATAGTATAACCGATGCAGGATTTTGAGGTGCACTAAGCGGAACCTACAACGGATTTTCCTCTCCTGTGGGCTTTGTAGGGCGTCCTGCCAATCGTCGTCCTCTAAATCGCCAATATACCCCACCCACCGCTCCCGCAGTGCAGTCTGTGGATCCGGCATATTGTTTATGAGTTTTCGATATATCATGGAGGCTGGTTTCTCCGCAATCTGGTTCAGGAGCAGCCTATCTTCTATAGGGGAATACTCCGGGATGGACGTGCCACTTTTAACGTGGGCATGCAAGGCATGGGAAAGGCGCACGTAGTGATAGTATTGTGAGTCTTGAAGATAGTATTCATTTTTAAGAAAGGCAAAGGTTCTAGGGGCATCCCCCCTCCAGACATCTCCCAAATAGTCTACACCTATGCGCTTCCAGCTCCGGAACCCCGTCAACGAGTCACTCCAGGTAGACAGTCACCATGCCATGGGGGGGGGTTCTACCAGTCAAGGTGCCCGCCCAGCCCAAATACCTATACGCCTCCCACCAGCATTGGACCACCACTCCTGTGTGAGATGACCAGTCCTTTCCTTGCCTCCGAGCAAAGAGCAGCGGCTCGCAATTCCCATCAGGCATATGCAGGCGGTCCACTCCAATGGCTCACGTCAGATCTTAGGCACGCCAATTGGGGTTCCAAGTTTCTGGCGAAAAACTCTATCTCTCGTTATGTAGACCCCTTGAAATTTAAAGCCAACCAGGGCAACGGAAGCAGGACATCTAGAAGGAATCCGCAGGGGAGGATCGGAGAGCGAAAAATCACAGACTTTGCCCAGATAATGGTATAGCCTGAATAGCCACCAAAGAGTTCGAAAAGATGTAGAGCCTGTGCAATCGAGTGATATGGCCTGGTCATGTAGAGCACGATGTCATCAGCTTGTAGAGAAATATGTTCCTCCCAGTCGTCGTTTAACGCCAGGCCCCAGAATGACCTATCCCTCCCTTATCCAGTGAGCCGTGGCTCCAAGGCCAGGGCAAACAGTAGGGGGGACAGGGGGCATCCCTGTATAATGCCCCGCCGCAAAGAAAAGACCCGGGACACAGCGCCATTAACTCTCACCCTCGCCACCGGCTTCTCGTACAGGAGTCACACCCAGCTGCAGAACGTGGGGCCTAGCCCCAAGCACTGGAGAACCACGAATAAATAGGGACATTCGATACTGTCAAAAGCCATAGAGGCATCCAGCGCCATCAAAGTGGTTTGAGAGGTCACCACATCCTCCGTCATATAAAACACCCCGTACAGGCGGCGTAGGTGGTGACGGGTGCTCCTGCGCGGCATAAACCCGGACTGGTCAACATGCACAAAGTCCGGCAGAACGGATATTAGCCTATCCACCAGGGCTTTAGCCAATACCTTCGTCTCCACATTGATGAGTGAGATCGGGCGATAGGATGAACACTGGTCAGCCAGCTTCCCCGGTTTATGGATCACCACGATTGTGGCTTCTCTTTGGACCGGCGGCAGACAGCACTCATCTCAGGCCTCTAGATACATCTGGAGGATAGGGCTGACGATGATATTAGCCTGCCGCTTGTAGAGCTCCACTAGGAGTCCGTTCGGACCCTGTGCCTTCCCAGACTGGAGGGAGTTGAGAGCCTCGCCTATTTCTTCCCGGGTAAGGTCCGACTCCAGGCGGTTTCTTTGCTCTTGGGTTAAGGTGGGTAGCGCAAAATCCCACAGGAACTCGGCGCAGTCCTGCTCGGACCGAGTGCAGACTGGGGTGTAGACCATAATAGGATGCAAAGGCTTCTGCTATGTCCGCGCTGGTTGAGGCTAAAGAGCCGGCCCGGTCATGTATCTCAGCCACCCATGACTTCTCCCTATTCCAGCGCTCGAGCCACGGCAGTAGCTTGAGAGCTTTATCTCCAATGTCATAGACGCGGTTGGGGTGGCAATGGAGTAAGCGCACACCTCGCTCTCCGCCAATGCCCGGAGCTACCTCTGTTTAAGTGCCAGGGTATGGCGGAGATCATCTGCCCACTTATCGTTCCATCCTCCCTATCTCCTCCTCCATCTGACTGATCCGGAGCAACTCTTTTTTCTTTTGAGCCCCAATCAGGGCCTGGGCCTGCCCCTCAAAATGGTTTTGAAAGCCTCCCAAAGCGTGATACTGGACTTCACAGAGCCCCTATTCTCCTCAAAATACAACTGTGAGCTCTCTCGGAGCTTGTCACTTATGGTGTCATCGCAGAGACGCCATCGATCTATCCTCGGGAATGAACCCTGTTCAACACTGGACCCCTGGGCGTTACCCCGACCGGGGAGTGGTCCGAGATTCCCCGAGCAAGGATGTGAGTCTCTGTGAAGGCTCCTAACGGATCAATGCGAGCCAAGAAATGGTCCAGCTGGGAGAAGGACCCATGCCTAGCCAAATAAAATGTTTATTGCCGTTGCACGAGGTGATGTGCGTGCCAAATGTCCCCAAGCCCCAGGGGTGAAACAAAGTCCTGTAGTCCATATTCCCCCCTGGATCCCTGCCCCCCCACCCGACCGGTCCCAGTCTGCGTCCATCACGGCGTTTATGTCTCCACCCAACAGGAGGGTACCCCAGTGAAGATCAGTCAGGAAGGAGCCCAGGCGTGAGTACGTTGAAGAGTGAAGACTAGGCGGGATGTAACAAGAACTCAGAACTATTCTGGGTAATAGCGCCAAGCAGGCTCAACGCATTTCAGCGGAACTAGCGCTGTTTTGCTACATTGTTTACTCACGGCCGCCATCGCTGCAGACGCGAGGCCACGCCCACCTGACAGGCCACGCCCACACCCCCTCCAACTAAATGTGCCTCCCACGCAAGCGCAGCGGACGAGCGCAGCGGGAGCGCCGTTTGCGCGCCGAAGGCGCGCCTAAGGGAAGCTCGTCTGCGCCCGTCCGGGCCAAGACCGCGACAGGCGCAGGAGACTCTGGACCCGGGCTCCCCATTGTAAGCTACCAGGCCAACTTTCTTTTAAACCTACGTACAGGTAAAAATTGTGCTTGTAAAGTTGACTTGAATACCATCAAGGGACCATTCAGCTGCAGGCTATGCAGATGGACTTCCTCTCCGGACAAGACCACAGTCCCTCAAATAAACCCTAGGGTAAACAGTCCACCTTTTAAAGGAGGGTTGATTAATGCACGCTCTATCGGCTGCCATAATCAAGACATAAAAGACCTCATCCAGGAATTAGACCTTGATTGTCTTCTCATAACCGAGACCTGGCTCACGGACAATAGTAATCCTGACCTAGCCACCGCCCTCCCACAAGGTTATACCATTTTCAGGCAAGACAGACTGAAGGGGAGAGGCGGAGGAGTAGCCTTGCTGCTACGCAACTCCTTTAAATGTCATACCTTCACCCTTGACTCACTAAAAGGAGCAGAATCCCTAGGATTTTCTATTGAACTTAATGAGTCCGCCTCCTTCTCAGGAGGTCTTATCTACCGCCCCCCAGGTACTGCTACTAGATTTCTAGAAACTCTCAGTGACACCCTTGGTCAACTCCTAACCCGATATCCACAGGTCACCCTTCTGGGAGACTTTAATCTGCACCTCGACTCCTCAGAGGATGCTCAGACATCAAATTTCCACCAAACTTTGGAAATTTTCAACCTCCAACAAAGGGTCAAGGAACCC
Organism: Lissotriton vulgaris; assembly: GCF_964263255.1. Classification (NCBI taxonomy): domain Eukaryota; kingdom Metazoa; phylum Chordata; class Amphibia; order Caudata; family Salamandridae; genus Lissotriton; species Lissotriton vulgaris. The sequence goes on from NW_028252323.1 coordinate 38,674, forward strand.
ACTCATCTAGCTGGACACACTCTAGACGGAGTCTGTACTAACTTCCCCCCTCTAGAAACCCATACCCCTGTCCCGCAAATCTGGTCAGATCATTACCTGATCCCGTTCTCCATCAGTACCACGCACCCTAAAAATTCAATCAAACCCCGTTCACATCCAGAAAACCACATCAACTGGAAAAGGGTAGAAGACACTTTCAAACTCAAGCCTACCTTCGAGACTCAGACCCCTAGCCTTACGGGTAATGTGGAGCAGGACTCCAAACTCTTCCACAACTGGATATTACAAGAAATCAAAGCACGTGCTCCACCTAAACAGACCAGAAAAACTGATAAGAAAGGCAAAATAAACGCCCCCTGGTTCACGCCAGAATTAGCAAGGCCCATCTTCTCTGTAAAAAAGGGGAGCACAAATGGCGTAAAACATACAACAGTACGGACAGAAACTCCTATGTCCAACTAAGGAATAGCTACCACTCCGCCATAAAAAGCGCCAAAAAAGAGTTCTACACCAAAGCCATCAATGAGGCTAATCAAAAACAAAAAACCCTGTTCGCAATAGTCAAAACCTTCACACATCCCAAAGCCTTACAGCCCGAAATACCCCCCTCCCAAGATCTCTGCGATCAAATAGCAGATTTCTTCGAAGAAAAAAATCAACCTCATCCAGAAAGACTTTCCCCCATACCAAAGCTCCCAGTCCCCCATCCTCCCGCTACAAGCAGGAAAAATAACTGGAAATCTAAAGACGTTTTCACAGGTCAGTCTAGCCCAAACCCGGGAAGTTATTCTAGCGTGCAAGTCAGGTGCCCCCTCCGACCCTTGCCCTCCTAGAATCCTTCACCAACTGATTGAAGTTGTTAATCCCATCATTAACAAAATAGTTAATACCTCCCTCAGCACAGGCATTGTCCCCAGGGCATGGAAACAAGGCATAGTAAAGCCCTTAATGAAAAAACCCAATAAATCCCCCTCCGATCTCACCAACCTCCGCCCAATCTCACTTCTCCCAGTTCTGGGAAAAATTACAGAACAGATAGTATACAGGGAACTCAAAAACCATCTAGAAACCAACAATATCCTCCACCCCCAACAATCAGGATTTCGCCCCCAGCACTCGACGGAAACAGCCTTGATCGAATTGACTGATTCCATAAAACTTTTACAGGACCAAAGAAAGAACGCTGTGCTGATTTTATTAGACCTCACTGCAGCGTTCGACACAATCTCTCACTCTATACTCCTGGACTGACTTAAGGACATTGGTATTTCCGACCAGGCATTGGACTGGATAACATCCTTTTTAACAGAAAGATCACAATCCATCACACTAGGACCTTTCAGCTCTGCAGAAAAAAAGATTCGATCTGGTGTCCCACAAGGCTCCATTTTAAGCCCCCTGCTTTTTAATGTTTACCTTATTCCCCTCATTTCCTTGATCGAATCATTCGGCATCACCGTTACATCATACGCCGACGACACACAACTTATATTCCCGTTAGATGAGAATTCAACGACTGCCGAACTAAATCTAAAAAACTGCTTGGAGGACGTCTTTCTGTGGATGGAAACCAACCACCTTAAGTGCAATACTAGCAAGACAGAAATCCTCCCCATGGGGAAAAATGTCAACTTCTGTCCCTCACTTTGGTGGCCTGAGGACTCCACAGCTCCCCCCCAGACAGTTACAACAGCAAGAAACCTCGGAGTCATCTTCGATACTAACCTTTCCTTCGACCAACATGTCAGGAAGATGGCAGGAAGCTGTTTTGGAATTATAAAATCCCTCAAAAAATGCTTCGATTTCCTACCCACGGATGCTAGAAAGGCGGTAGCAGTTGCGCTTATCCTCTCGCGCCTGGATTACTGCAACGGTCTTATGGCAGGTGTGAAGAAAGCCACACTCAAAAAACTACAGAGTGTCCAGCATTCCGCTGCCAGACTGGTATTCAAACTCCCCAGGAGGTCCTCAGCATCAACTGCTCTGAGAACCCTCCACTGGCTGCCCCTGCATAAAAGGATTCTCTTTAAGATCCTAATCGTTGCCTTCCGGGCATTTAACCACACTGGCCCCAAATACCTAATTAAACGCTACTCACACTACAACCCCCAGAGGACCCTGAGATCCTCCAACAACAACCTGCTAAAACTAGCTAAATTCAACTTAAAAACCAAAGGGGGAAAAACCCTCACCCATCTATCCTCCAGAGCATGGAACTCCATGCCCCACCATCTGAGGTCCCTGACTAAGGAAGCGCAGTTTAGGAAACAACTAAAAACATGGATCTTCAGTCTATCAGATGAGTATGTGCTAGATGCCATCTAATCCTGCCTATATAACCTCAACTTTATGCATACCCTCATCTTTATGCATACCATCCAGTCAGCGCCAGGATGCTCCTTCCGGAGCGATTGTCGCGCTCTACAAATACCGAATACCAATACCAATACCAACTATAGTCCACTCCTCCCATCTACCAGCTGTTGGAATGGAATGGAAGAGGATTTGTAAAGTGCATGGCTACCCGTGGGCGTCCCAGCGCTGTTACTACCATGCAACCGGTTTCATCAGTCCACATTCCGGAAATTACAAGTGGCAGGGTATTGTAAATAAGAATGTCCATCCCTCGCAATCCTGACATAAAGCCTGAATGGGCTACCATTTTGTACCCAAACCTATAAAGGACCTTGCATCTGTTCCCCCGTAGGTGTGTCTCCTGGAGCAGGACCACATCCGAGGAGTGTTGTTTTAAATACTGTAGCACCAACGTACGCTTAATATTGTTGTCCAACCCATTCACATTCCAAGTCCAAATATTAATGCGTGTCTGATCCCCAATCCTGGACTTCTAACTTCCCCCCTCACCGAACAAGAGATGTCCCGTTGTACCACGGACAAGAAACCCCAACATGCAAAATTACTGTAGTGAGAATGAGCATAACGGACCCCTAACCCAACAATAACCCCCCAGCCAACTCCCCCCTGTCTGCTCGGTGAGTCCCCAACCTCCCACCTTCCAAACATGCAGAGTGCCTGTCGACCAATCCACCCCAGATCAAATCTGAAAGTGAAATGTGAGCTTGCAGTCAGCAAAAGACGCCATACAAGACTGTCGGAATTGTGACCCATTAAGACGAAAATATTCAAGCAAACCATAAGCAACTCCCCGGCCTAACCACCTCTACCCTCAATCTGCAGCAAATTGACTCCAGAAAAGTCACGGCCAAGAGACCAAACATAACTGAAGAGAGACCCCAATGTCAAATGTCTTGTGGCATCCGAGGGTGCCTTTGTACAGTCGCCAGGCTCAAGGCCCCCCCAAAGGTCATTTCGACACTCATGGACCAAGTCACACATTGCACTTTGTTGTCCCTCATTACCTGGACCCATTCTGAACACTTCCCTGGCTGTCCGCAGCGTGTCTGTCCATCCCTGCCATTTCTCGCCCCGGTGGGCGCTGTTAGGCTCGGCACGGGCCTCCAGCTCTTCCCTCCAGCCAGTCCCTAGCTTCCTCTGGAGTCTCAAAGGAGTAAGACTTGCCACCATCCAGGGTTCTTTAGGTGGGCCTGAAAGAGCATCATATACTTCACCCCTTGCACACGGAGAGCCCTCTTTACCCCTTCAAATGATCGTCGCTGCCGCTGGACATGCAGGGTGAAGTCTGGGAAGAACCGGATGGTGGCATTGTGGAGCTGGAGATCACCGGCTACCCTTGACGCCTGCCGTATAGCATCACAGTAGTTCAAGATCCGGGTGATGATAGTGCGTGGAGGGGCCCCCGGCTTAGGTTTGCCCCCAACACGCGATGGGCCCTTTCGACCGAGAAGAAATTGGACAGCCGCTTTGACTTCAGATGGTTGAGGATCAAGTTCTCCACAAACCAGTCCGTGGGACCCCTACTATGCGACTATTGTGCGCCTCGTCCTTCCCTTCTGGTCTTCAAGGCTCTTTGTTAGGACAGCTACCTGCTCCTCCAGTCTTTTCTTCTTGGATTGGAGACTACCAATCCCTGTCTCCGCCACCTTCTCGGACATCTATCGGAAGTTGGCACCTAAGAGGTTGACTTCCTCGGTCACGGAGTCTAGTTTGGGCTCCAGTGTGGCGCGCAACTCTCTGATGGCCATTATGATGTCCTTAAGCGAGGGGTCTGGGTCGTTATCCACTGGCTCCCCTTGCTGGTTACCACCTGGACGGCCATCATCCCTCCCCATGGCCACTGTGTATTTATCAATGTGGTTGGATAGGCCCTGCCCCAATGGTCTGTTGCAGCCCATGTCCTAGTGGGCCGACCCTGGTATGGCTATACACGCCTGTCTCTGGAGGGCACGACCACCACTGGGGACAGCACCGGGCACGCCCGGGTAAATCTTAGCCCTCTCCCATCAGGGCCGACCCCCTCAGCACCTCTGGGGGGTAGCACCGCTGCTTTGCACACCATACCCTGTGGGTCCGTCACTCCTCCCAGACTCAATGGTGTGTCTGTGTTGGGCGCTCCCAGTGAGCTCTTCCCAGCTGACCAACCGTCTCTCCCAGGCCCCCTTGCCATGGGCAGCATGTGTCCCGTGAAGCGAGCCACCCCTCCTGTTGACCTGCAGCCGCCCTCTACTATGCGCGTGGCATGCACCAGCCGCTTACTGCCGGATTCAGCCATTAAAGTCGGACCGTCCTGGTCCTGCCTGATAGTTGCCCTCTCACCTCTATTACTGTCTCAGGGTCTTCGCCGGGGTGAATGCCACTCGTAGGCCCCACGGGCAGGGGCACACCTCAGTGTGCGCCGCTCCAGCGGCGGTTAGCACCACAGCTGGTGTACTTCGTCCAACGCTGGTCTTCGGAAGGCGCTCGATCCGCAGCGCCGCCGCCAGCTCTTGCAGGGGCCGGAAGGTAAGGCAGGCAGCTTGTGTTTCGTGGGGCGAGCCGCCACTCTCGTCAACTTGCAGAGCCCAGGCTGCTGGACCCCCGGCTGCTGGACCCCTGGCGGGTACCTGCCGCTTGTTACAGCCTGGATTGGGCCCGCAAGGTAAGACTGTCCCATTCACCCTCACCCCGGTCTCGGGGCCCACGCTATAGAGAGCGCCACTCTCAGGCCTCGCAGGCGGGGGTAATGCTCAGCGCCCGCCGCTTCGGACGGTTATTCACTACTCAGCCGGCGCACTCAGACAAACACCGGTCTCTGGAAGGCACCCGTTCCGCAGCGCCACTGCCAACTCACCCAGGGGCCGGAGAAGCATCGGTCTCCGGATCCTCGGCCCAGGCTCCACCGTCAGATGCTGCCTAAGAGGAGGGCGCCATTTTGAAAGGCCAGCCGGCCTGGTCAGACCCTCAGATATGGACGGTGGAGTGCTCTAGGGAGATCGCTACTGGGCTCCGAAGGTCCACACCGTCTTCCGACGTCTTCTGACGTCGTCAGCAACTGTGGCTGCTCAGGATGATTTCGGATTTGGGCTATTTTCAGCCGACCGCTACCGCAGCTCAACTAATGTGTGGCCATCTTCGGTGGCTGCCTGTTACACGATATTCTTGATTCCGATATTGTGTGAGTGATCCCAGAAATATATATCCAAAGATGGGGAACTCAGATTCCCATTAAATGGGACGTTCCACATTCCTGGAATAGGGAATTTAAGATGAACAATGTTTGATCTGAAACCACATTCTAGGCCCACTCAATTAGAAGCCCTAAACCTTTGGTAAAAAATGGCTAGTGAGAAAGAAAGTTTGAATTAAAAATACGTAGTAGGACTTATTTGTGAAGAAGTACTAGGGCATTATGGTGAGGATGAGTTGCTTTACCTAGGCAATGAGGCTGCGACGCATGCAGAAATGGAGGTGGTGGTGGAGCATTGTGGAATTGACATGAAGCACAGAAAAATTTGCGGAAGACACCTAGGATGACCATGTCTGCGAAGGAGTTGCGATTGTTGAAGTGGTAAGGGTTGAGGACACACATGAGGGAACTGATTGAGAACATCCAAGAATGGGTGATACCGAGAACAACAGTGGTCAAAGAAAGAGAGGGTTAAGGTGAAACAAAAAGCGTAGGTTCAGGGGTAAGAAAAAGTGGGGGAAGGGTAATGAAGGAATTACCCTTGCAGGAAGTAAAAGGAGGAACATACCTAAATGTACCATGATCAGACCTTTTCCATTTCACGAACACTAAATCCAAAGGCTTAGGGAAGAATCCCAAAATCCAAAAATGGTGTACACTGATGGAACAGATTGTGACAGTTTCCAATTTTTTGAGAGAAGACTTGGATGTGTTATTCGAGGTGGCAGTCCCAAATGATTTGTGGGAAGAATACAAGAGGGCGGTCGATTGGCCTACACAGGACCCGCCCCACCCCACCCCCTGGGTGGCAGGAACAAATGCCCCTTCACCCTTTGTTAGAGTACAAGGAGTTCAAAAAGCATCTGAAAACTAAAGTCCCCCCCCAAGAAGGAGATGAATTGACCAAAGATTTTCCGAAGCTCCCAAGAGCCAAAGAAATCAATTTTCAATTTTTCAAAGGAATATTTGCATGCCTATTTTGAAAGATTTATGCAGGTATATAGAGAGCACAGCAGGATGAATGATGTCTCGGGAGACAATAAAGGAGGATTCTTAGCGTCCTTTGTGTATGGACTAAGGCCAGAAATTAGGAACCAAATTACACAAGGAGTCCTATGCTGGCAGAGCACGCCTGTGGATGAGAACTTTCAGTGCCCATAATAATGCAGTGACACGTTATAAGCAAAATGAACGGGGCTCAAGGAGAAGCTTATGCTATCCCAGACACAGCTAGCACAGAATGTAGGGGTTAAGGGACTTAAGGTTTAATTTCAGGAACCTGAGTTAGACCCCAGTTTTCGAATATTAATGCTGGGAGTTTTAATGAACTATAGTGGGAACGTTTCAGGGATAGGGAGAAGTAGCAGAAATACGACACGTATAAATATAAGTGCCCTAAAGAAAGTTAACTAATGTCACATTTGCAATGGGTAGGGCACTGGAGGCAGAAATGTTGTTACAATCCACACCGAATAGTTGCGTATTCCCAGGGGATGAGTTAGACGGGCTAGGGGGAGCCTCCCCTATACACAGACCCCGTACAGTGGCCCGAAAGTTCCAAAATCCAGAGTTCTACCAAACTCTTTGTACCAAATGTAAGTGAAAGGTGGTATTCCCCAAGCTCAATTACCCCATAGAGTACCTCTGAATCTAATGATGACACAAGAAGACCTAGTTCCTATGATGTATGAGACTTCCCTAGACTTCAGTCAGGGCCTATGACGGTGCCTGAGGGGGGAGGAGAAGTATGTACTTGGTATAGTCCTAGGAGTGGACAAGAGTGGACCGTATGTTGATGGAAAGGTTAACGGACAACCTGTAACTTTCTTGATAGACACTGGAGCCACTCGTTCAATGGTTAGAACAGTTAAAGTCCCCAACCAACTCATCTCCGGGAAAGGAAATTTAAGTTGCAGGTATAACAAGCCAACAGTGTAAGTGTATCTACAAAATCTCTGCCCATTTACGGGTGAAAATAGGAGACCTCAGAAAGAGGAGCATCAGTTTGTGATTGCAGTCCTGTAAACTTGCTACACGGTCTTTGATGTTTGACAGGTCTTTTTTTGGTCCCGTTACATGAAGCGAGACAGTTCTTCTTCGCGTTCCAGTTCCAAAAAAAAGACCCTTAAATGGTGTTGTGCGCTACAGGGTTATACTGAGAGCCCATCTTATTTCAGATTCTTAAAAAGAACATGGAAACTCTACAGTTACTATGTAGTTCAACGTCAATTCAATACATTGACATTCTCCTAATCACTTCAATGACTAAGTATGCTTGAAAATAAGACATGATTGGTTTGTTCAGTCATTTAGCTGAGAATGGACCCGATGTCTCTCCTGAGAAATTGTAATATTTTCAGAAGGAAAACATGTACCTGGGACATCAGAGAGAAGGGAGCGAAGAGAGTGTCCCATAAGTGTATAGAGACTGTCCTTAAGATGAAGTTCCCAACCATCCAGAGAGAAGTGATTATTTTTTTTCGGCATAGTTGCCTATTGCCAAAAATGGAACCCAAACTTTTCCTTTGTGGCAAAATCTTTGTTCAGGCTGATGCACACTGATGCCAATGACTTAGTACTAAAGGATGATGAAAGCATGGAAGCCTTCCTGGAGCTCAATATTCTGCTTTGTAGTGCCCCCCCTCTTGTAATTCCAGACTACAAGAAGGAATTTGCGCTCTTTTGTCACAAACGGCATAAGTGTGCATTGCCAGCACTAACACAAGCCCATGGTGATCTGTTGGCTGATCTTTGCCTGGCTGTCTCAAAGCGGTTTCAGCAGTAAGCCTCAGTATTCAACAAATGGAAGGGATTGTTGTCAGGAATGCTCCACCCGGCCACAAATTGCAGTAGGGGTGGTGCCGCCTATGTTTAAAAGTTCTCGTTGGGATGAAAGGAGCGCTTCGCATTCTAATTGAGCGAGCGTCTCCTTCACGTCTGGGTTACACACCTGCTTCCGGGTCTCCGTGGCACTGTCGCCTCCTGCCTCCTCACGTCGGGTTCTCAGTCGGCAGCTCTTTGTCCAACTTGAATCCTCAGTGGGAATTCCTCCTACATGAATATAAAGAAAGAATCCTGAAAAGCATTGAGTGGGAAGGCGGTAACACGCTTGTGCTCCAGATGCATACCTCAATGAAATTTCACAGTTAAAAGCTAGTAATATTTATCTGATTAGGTCTCCATGGCTGAAATGGGCATCTGTATTCCTTTTTGTTGCATTGTTTTAGGCTGCGTTGATAAGTAGCAGTCAGTGGGTAAGATTCCTGAATATAAGGAGATAAAGACGTTAGCCTGCACATTTTTTGCATTTTTATTTTTGTTCTTGCTTGCTCATACCTTTCCCTTGGGTTGATGACTAGCCTACCATTTTTGAGCTGTTTTCTTTTTCTATGTTCATATACATGGTAAGTACATTTAAATTGCATAAAATGGAATAGAGTATACATTGTGATATTCTCTGTTTTGCTATTTTCAATGCAGAATTGCTTGTTGACTCCTGAGGCAATAATTTTTGATACAAGTGGAAGAGGGGAATGAATCGGGTAGAGAACATTGACATATGTTTATTTATTTTTTACAAACTTGTTTTTCTCTATCTTGAGTGTATTCTTATTCTGGTGCCTTGCTTACAGGATCACATACCTTTCCAGTGACAAAACATTGCTGCCTAGGTCATACCGAGGGACCTTCTTCGTTTTTTCCCTTCCCTTGTCTCCCCTCTTCCCCCTGTGCACTGGTTTTGCTTTGACATTCTTGGGTGGACTAGGTGATAGTGGGAAGTAGGGATCTACTCTTCAGTCTCTTGCCTTTCGTACCTGTGGAAACTTCCGGTGAGCCCTGATAATTGTAATGGGTTACCCCTTAATTGCCATGTTGCTCCTCTCCATAGACATCTTCATGCCCAACACAAGAACCCGGCATTTGAAAAATAGCCACCTAACCTACTATGAGAAAATCATTTTTGCAGCAGAAAATGTTTCTATCCAGAGATCTAACACACTAACCCTGCTTCTCTGTTGCCAACTCCAGAAGGGGAAGATTGACCATGATTATGTCAGTGTCACTGAGTGGTTCACGAAACCGAGACCCAACCTACTGGATGTCCCCCTTTCTGAATCTGACCATACCCTTTTTGTGGATGGGTCTTAACTGAGGGATCTCCGTGGCATTTTAAGAACTGCTTATGCGGTTTGTACTTAGAGTGAAGTCTTAGAAACCTCCTACTTGTGCCATGTAACGTCTGCGCAAGTGGCTGAGCTGATTGCACTCATCCAAGTCTGCTGTATCCCAGAGGGTTTGCGAGTTACCATTTACACTGACCACCAGTATGGGTTCGGAGTTGTGCAGGACTTTGGCCACTTGTGGTCACAGCAAGACTTTCTGACGTCAGCTGGTACCCCCCATCAAAAATGGGCTGTGCGTTTCAAATTTGTTAGATGCTTTGAAAATGCAAAGGGACATTGCAGTAGTGAAGTGTGCCGAGTATAGTAGCGGAAATGATTTTGTTATCAGAGGCAACCGTTATGCAGGATAGGTAGTCGACATTAGTCTGTAGCTTTCCTGGGACGTGTAGAGTGTTGAGAAAAAAAAAGGCTGTAAAACATGAAACCAGCTAAGCACTTTAGGATTAGAGTCCTTATGTAGGGAAAACCAGGTGAGGGGAGCTGGTCGGTAAGCAAGAGAAACTGTTGGCCTAGGAGGTAGTACTGGAGGGCTTCAATTGCCCACTTGGTCAGACACTCCTTTTTGATTGTGGCATATCTAGTTTCCCTAGGGAATAGTTTCCTGCTCAGAAACAGAAGGGGGCGTAGGTTGCCTGTGTCATCTGGTTGGGAAAGAACAGAACCAAGACCCCTTCCAGAGGCATCGGTTTGGAGGACGCAGGTCTTTGTGAAATCGGTACTGACAAGTACAGGGGCGGTGCAAAAGGCTTCTTTTAATTGCTGAAAACTCTGCTCTTGGAGAGAAGACCAGGGTTTAAGCTTTGCTGTATGTCTCTTTGTGAGAAGGTCTGTGAGTGGGCTAGTTACCCCCAACCAGGCCTAGGAAGGAACAGATGTCTTTCTTTGTGGTGGGGTGGGGTGGGTAATCTTTGAGATGGCTTCTAGTTTGCTCAGTTAGGGTCTGATATTCCCTGCCTGGATGTCATATCCCAAGTATTCGAAGTGATCGGTTCCAAACGTTGTTTTCTTTTGGTTGATAGTGAGACCTGCTAGTTATGGTTTTTTTAGGACCTCACCTAGGTGGATTAGATGAGTTTTCCAATCAGGGATATGTACAACAATGTCGTTGAGATAAGCAACGGCATAAGACCGGTCTTTTAATTGATGAAAACTCTGCTCTTGGAGAGAAGACCAGGGTATAAGCTTTGCTGTATGTCTCTTTGTGAGAAGGTCTGTGAGTGGTTAGTTACCCCCAACCAGGCCTAGGAAGGAACAGATGTGTTTCTTTGTGGTGGGGTGGGGAATCTTTGAGATAGTCTCTAGTTTGCTCAGTTAGGGTCTGATATTGCCTGCCTGGATGTCATATCCCAAGTATTCGAAGTGATCGGTTCCAAACGTTGTTTTCTTTTGGTTGATAGTGAGACCTGCTAGTTGTGGGTTTTTTAGGGCCTCACCTAGGTGGATTAGATGAGTTTTCCAATCAGGGATATATACAACAATGTAGTTGAGATAAGCGACGGCATAGAACCGGTGGGTAGATAAAAGGACATTCATTAGTCTTTGGAATGCAGCAGGGGGACCATGGAGACCCAAGGGCAGGACCTTGAATTGGAATAAACCAGATGGTGTGACGTCAGTTGCAAGTGGAATCTGCCAATACCCCTTTGTGAGGTCTAAGGTGGATATGACCCTGGCGTCTCCTAGACGTTCAATGAGTTTGTCCACTCGGGCATGGAATCAAACTTTGACACTGTGTTTAATTGGCGAAAGTCGATACAAAACCGTATACTACCATCCGGTTTGGGAACAAGGACGATTGAGGAGGACCAGGCACTCTGGGAAGGCTAAATAATGTGTGCTTCTAACATAGCTTTAACCACTTGGTTGACTGCCTGCCGCCTTGCAGCGGGCATGCAATAAGGCCTCAACTTTGCTGGTCTCGAGGTACTTGTAATGATATTGTGCTCAACCAGGGTTGTTCTCCCTGGTTTGCCTGACACCACTGATGCATATTTGTCACACAGGGAGTACATTTGTTGCTTCTGTTCCTCTGTTACTTGCTTACCCAACTGTATGTGTATTTTTTCCCTAGGGGCCTGAGGAGTCAAGGATATCTCTAGTGGATTGTCCACTGTTACGTGGTGTATGGACACGTTGGTACATAGGGCTACCGGTATCGGGCCATCCCAGGCCTTGATAAATTCACCTGGTATATCTGCCCCGTCTGGGTCTTATGGGGGACATCTATATGGTAGGTCACTGGAGTGACCCTGTCTAATACTTTGTAGGACCCTTGCCAGGTGGCTAACAGCTTTTTATCCGACGTTGGTAGGAGTATCACTACTTGATCCCCTATAGAAAACTCTCTCAATTTAGTATTCTGGTTGTAGGATAGTTTCTGCTGTTTTTGTGCATTTTCCATATTGGTGTGCACGTCTTCCCAAAGTTAAGCCAAGGTCTCTCTCTTTTTTTTTTTTTACTATTTATAAAGGGCATTATTACCTGCAGGTCTCTAAGCTCTATATGAGAGAGCACCTATCCGAGCAAGTGGGGAGATGTCAGCTGTTAGACGATGTTCTAGGCTTCTGAAAAAAGAACAGTCTTCAACTTCTTCCTAAATGGGAGGAGGGCCTATTCCTTATGTTGATTCTGTGGTAGGTTGTTCCAGATTTGGGGGATAGTGTGGAGTCCTGCGTTAATGGAAAGCTGTCCTCTAGGTCAGAATAAGAATTTTAATATGTCATTCATAGAATTATAGCCATGTCATGTTGTTTAGTAATGTAGGAATTATAGAGATGTCACTAGATTCTATGTTCGGTTTTAAAGAAAGGAATAAGCAGTTCCTTTCCTGACTTACTGGATGATGGATGGGATCCTCTAGAGAATAAACCTTAAAAGAACCTCTCATTTGAGTGCATCTGTATTCGTGGAAATACTTCAGATAGATGTTAAAAAGGCTCTACCTCCGATGGAAGACAAGCTGAAGCGAGGGCTGGCCTCCGCGGATCGCAGCACCCACTAGAAATGTAGTATATCTCGGGGCTTGGCCATAAATGGCCTTGTGCGCAATGCAGAGGAATTTAAACTTAGTTCTCTGCCTGACCGGAAGCCAATGCAGCTGACGAAGCAGAGGGGTGGTGTGGGCTCGTCTGGACACTCTGTAAATTAATCTGGCAGCATCATTCATAATCACCTGTAATCTGGCCAGCAGTTGTTGCGGGAGGCCAATATACAGGGAGTTGCCATAGTCCAGATGCGACAATATCATTGCTGATACCACCAGTCTGAGTGAAGCAGAGGTGAGCAGAGGGGCAAGTTTCCGCAGCTGTCTCAGCAAGCCGACACATGTTCTCACTACTGCCGAAACCTGTTGAATCATGGAAAACTTGGAATCAATGTTGATACCTAGACTTTTTACGGCCACAGCCGGCTCCAGAAAAGTACAGAGCTCCTGAGGCCAAAAAAGATTGTTCCAGGGATTGGAGTCTGTAGTGATGGCCAGTACCTCAGTCTTATCCGGATTGATTTTAAGGGAGTTGGCCATCATCCAATTAACCGTGAACTTTAGAATGTTTTGAATTCCTCAAGTGGGCAGTCGGAGAGCTGTCTATCTGAATGATAATTTGGGTGTCGTCGAGCCCTGTGATACCCTGCACGTAAGTAAGCCAGAGTTAGACACATGATCAGATAGCTGAACTCTCTAGGACCGGCCCCTAAGAAAAGATGTTAGCCACACGAGACCCGTGCCCTAGATTCCCAGCTTTG
>NW_028252324.1:0-80655 GCF_964263255.1 Lissotriton vulgaris
TCTACAGTTATTATTAGTCCCTGAGATTTAGGATCTGATTTAGATGTTGGGCGGACTGCAACCGATTATTGGCCTTTTTTGGCGGTTTTTCCACCCGCCAACCGGGAGGTCTGCCCGCTAGATGTTGGCTGGCGATGGGAGAGAAGACCGCCACGGCCCCCCTGACTCTGTAGGGATTACGATCCTCACCCCTACATCGAGACAGCCTGCAGCAGGTAGCGGAAGGACTCCAGCTGGGAGTCCCGCCCTCCTGCTTTGGATCTGGGTTGTTTTCATGGGAATTCCTGCTGAAATTCCTCCTAATTCGGGCCAGTGGAATGGGTGGAAAAGGGGTATAAACTCATCTTTTATGGGGTACAGACTGCAATTTCATCCTCTTTGCCGTTGTCCAGGTCCTCCCTCTCCTGCTGCACCTTGACCACAATCAACCGGCTCCCCGTTTTGACAGAATAGAAGGTAGGTGTTCGTGGTGTGTGTGGGGGTTTACAATAATTGGTGTGTGCATGTTGGTTAGAAGTGGGCAAAGCTCACAGAGTATTACTTAATGGAATTCCACGGAGTTACCACCAAACTCCGCACAATTTCACGTAGTCGCAGTGACAGAAAATTATTTTATTCCTGAGTTGTAATAACTATATTAGCCACTAGGTGGCCGAAAAATACCACAAATAGGCATACCTGCGTTTAGGAGAGAGTAGATACAACATTTAAAGCATAACAGGTTGGTCAGCAATCACCATCACACACACTCCTTTATAACCCATCAACCTGAGCCGTGATGATGTCATTTCCTCTGCACAACATTTACCAGGCTTGGAGTTGGCTTGCGCAACTAGCATCAGCCAGTGCCCGCCTGTTTGCAACGCATCATGCCAGTCAGGAAAGAGATTAAATACAGTGGCAGAGAAATTTATCACTACAAGCCGGTCCAGGATCCTTGTCGGTGCAGCACTTGGAGAAGACACTTCTGTGCACGAGGATGCGGCAGCCGCACTGCACCAACTATCTTGGAGCATCAGGTAGGCCCTTTCTCATCACTGGGCCTAGGCGGAGGAATGGATCCCTCTGTTGCTGCCTTATTCCACTGTTCGATTAAGGGGCCAATTACTGCCTGATGGGCTGCAGCCTGCAAGGGATGCAGCCCCAGCTTCCTGCCAGATCCCTAGGCTGCTCTAAGGCTCAGCTAGTCATACTCAGTGGCCGAAGTGGGAGAAAAAAAAGTAGGGGAACTGTGGGTGGAGAATCAGGGGGCGGGAATAACCGAAGATTGAATCAGTGGGCGGAGTCAGGGTCGTGGCTAGAAATAGCAAAACATACCAATTTTTAGGACGTTTAGCATTTCACTGACCAGTTACAGCTTATAACGTTATTTAATTAAAACAATGGATAAACATGTTTGAGGTTTAATTCAGGAAAAAGCAAACAGTCATAGGGAATACAGGTTTATGTAAAGCGTGTGAAATTTAAAGCAGGAACAACATGTTACCTTAATGCTTTTACTCAATGTTCAGAAATCCATGATTATTTTTTGTCTCAAACATTGAGGTCATGAATACAGGGCTCCTCCTGTACACATGTGTTAAGCAGGGCTCAGAAGAGAAAGGGACTCTTCAGGAGAATCTAGACTCCCCGAAACCCACAAAGGCTCCTTCATATTCATGTCGCCAGCTAGCTGCTCAATCATAATATAGCAAAAAGAACAACTGAATGCAGGACAATATCATACATTCACCCCAGTACAGAGATCTGGGCCTAAAGCCATTGTTTCTTTACTCACCATGCCATTCCAGTTTAGACCCAGCCATATGCAAATCAGTCTTGATTCTGCGCCCAATGGGAACAGTCCTACCCCCTCCCTTCTCCTGCCCCCGTCACCGCTCCTGCCCCCGTCACTGCTCCTGCCCCCGTCACTTCTCCTGTCCCTTTACTTCTCCTGTCCCGTCACTTCTCCTGTCCCCGTCACTTCTCCTGTCCCCTTCACTTCTCCTTCTCCTGTCCCTTCACTTCTCCTGTCCCTTCACTTCTCCTGCCCCGTCACTTCTCCTGCCCCGTCACTTATCCTTCTCCTGTCCCGCACTTCTCCTTCTCCTGTCCCGTCACTTCTATCCCGTCACTTCTCCTGTCCCGTCACTTCTCCTGTCCCGTCACTTCTCCTTCTCCTGTCCCATCACTTCTCCTGTCCCGTCACTTCTTCTGTCCCGTCACTTCTTCTGTCCCGTCACTTCTCCTGTCCTGTCACTTCTTCTGTCCTGTCACTTCTCCTTCTCCTGGTCCCTTCACTTCTCCTTCTCCTGTCCCGTCACTTCTCCTTCTCCTGTTCCGTCACTTCTCCTTCTCCTGTCCCGTCACTTCTCCTTCTCCTGTCCCTTCACTTCTCCTGTCCCTTCACTTCTCCTGTCCCCGTCACTTCTCCTGCCCCGTCACTTCTCCTACCCCCGTCACTTCTCCTGTCCCGTCACTTCTCCTGTCCCTTCACTTCTCCTGTCCCTTCACATCTGCCCTGTTCACTCCTCCTGCCTCGTCACTTCTCCTTCTCCTGTCCCCGTCACTTCTCCTTCTCCTGTCCCTACACTTCACTTCTCCTTCTCCTGTCCCTTCACTTCATTTCTCCTTCTCCTGTCCCTTCACTTCACTTCTCCTTCTCCTGTCCCGTCACTTCTCCTGTCCCCGTCACTTCTTCGAGTGGAGGATGGGCACATTTACTTATTTTGCTTGGTGTGCATCAGAGGTTTACTGTAAAATGGGGGGCATTCTAATTTTCTGACTACTCCCTTGGTTGGATGGAGCAGTGAAGGCCGCTCTTTTAGGGAGTGCAAAGGACACTCTCATCACGTGGTGCTTGCCATTATAAGTGTAGTTCAAAGTTCGGGGCATTTTGATTTTCTGGCTTCTCCCCTGAGCAGAGCCTCACACCTTAAAGGCCACAGGATCGCAGAGGAGGGCTTAAGATCACGTTGTCCTCCAGTTAAAGGGGTCTGGCAGTTTAAAGGAAAACCCTGTTCTCTTTATCAAGACCTGTATTTCGAACAATTGCCAACAATAGGCATCCCACGATGTTCCCTTGTTCAATTACGTCTGCTGGGTGTTGAGACTAATGTAATATTCGCCGGATTTCCCCTTTAATACATCACGTACCGAGCAGCAAAACACACTTATAAAAACACAGCTTAGAGCACTCAGCAAAATATATATTCCATAAAACGCATTAGAAGAAGCAAGTACCTTCGGGCACGCCTTTGACAGCCACAAGTGTTTTTACAAGTATACTGTCTATAAAAATAGCTTGATCGAATGTAATGAGGGGTTGTGTTTTCCAAACAGCAGATTACACTGCCCACAGCGCACCTCTCACGCCCCAGCGGGATTGTTTTAAAGTTTTGATTACACATTTGCGGACTCATCTGGTATATTTGTTGCACAAAGAGCCATCCATGGCCTGCACCCAGATACCAGAGACACCTCATGCAGATCTCACTGGCACTTGATATGCTAAAGGCAGGCAGCGGGAGGGCGCATTGTCATTCCAAAGGGGATAATCAGCCTCAATTGGAATGACAATGGACCTGCCCTCGGGCTGTGTGAGCTCAGGGGGCCGGGGGTGGGGGGCTGCTGCAGCCTCTGGAGTTCAACAGAGAAGTGCGAGCAGCCCCTGGAAGCTGAAAAACAAATTATCGTTTTTAGTAGGACTATTCTCTCCGTCCCGGGATGCTTTTTTCAAAGAAAGAAGTAGGGGAACGGGCTGAAATTATTTTTAGAAGTAGGGGCACGCTGTGCCCTTCCGTCCCCGCCCACTTCTACCACTGGTCATACTACTCAGATCCGAAACACTTGGCCTGCGTCAGGACACCTGGCTCTCTCAGCACTGCTTCCCATTACCCCCTGCCAGCTCATTGGTGTCTCCCCTGGCCTCGGAGATGAATAGCCAGGTTTCGTTCCTCCCCCTTTTGACATACTCCGGAAAGAGTCATGCTGACGAGGCGAAAGAGGCCCAAAACAAGCAACTGCACACAAACGAGGTTGACAGACAGAGCAAAACTATGCTTGGAGCCGGGCACCGGTGAACTTCTCTCCGCAAGCGGTCGGCTGTGTTTTTTTGAAGAACTCCGTGCTCTAAGCGGAGCGTGGAGTGCCAAAAACTCTGTGAACTCCACCGGTGCAACGGAGTTCACCATCCACCCCTAATGTTGGTGGGGTGCACCAGAATGTAACAAACAAATCTTACACTCTGTAAGATAAATCTCATAGCCTCCTAGCGCAATAATAATGCGTCTTGGAATATAGAAACCAAAATATAAACTCCAGTAGTTTGCGATTTAAAAATAGTTTATTTTGAACCAGTCTTCATGAAGTTTTAAATCAAATGATATAAGGTCTCAAAAAAAACAAATCGCTGCTTTGTAGCGTATCAAAGGAACTTCACTCAATATTCATAAATGCATCCCCTATGCATTTCGAGCGATGCTCTTCATCAGGGGGAATATCTAAAAGGAAATGGAAAAGATACAGAGGATATAGCGCGAGGTAGGAGCCAGCATGTCTTAAAAAATAGACTGAACATGAGGGTGAAAAAATCAATGCCATGCCGAGTGAGTTCATAGCATGCTACTTCCGAGTGTTAAAAAAGAAACAAGGTCGTCAACGGGAGTCAAAAGAGTGCTTAGTGGTGTGCTAAGTGCTGAAGTGAACCCCAAGAGCACCCGCAAAAACGAGGTGAAGGTTAGTGACTGCTGTAACTGAAAAAGAACAATTAGAATTGTAATGAACTCACCGGTTAGAGGTCATCACATGTGAACAGCCACAGTGAGGAGATTTCCGGAACTTGGAAGGCAAAGGAGACGAGAATAGTGTATTGCCGAGGTGCGGTGATCAAGGGTGTGTCTAAAGTTAAATGAAGCAATGAAACACAAAGTGTAGTGGGGAAAATTCTACCCGAACACCCCTTAGTAACTTACAGGAGAGGTAATTCTCTAAGGGATCATTTGTGAACAGCCATTATGAGCCCAGAAAGAAGAAATCAATACCAATAACAGGATTCTTCCCCTGTATGAAGTGTAAAGCTTGCAGATACAGTCACAAGGTTAAAGATTATATGGTACCAGGTAAAACAGCAAAGGTGCCAATTACTAAACTCCTGAATTGCAATTCAGACTATACAGTCTACTGTCTCATGTGTCTATGCGGCAAAAAATATGTGGGAAGCACGATCCATCCCACCAAACCAAACAAAGAATTCTTGAACATCTTAGGGCTATTAACAATAGAGATCATAATTACCCTGTCACACTCCACGTTGAGAAAGAACATGACAGCAATAGTAGCCTTCTCACCTTCTTCTGCTTGGACCAGATTGTTAAGTCTGAAAGAGGGGAGACAATGTGAAAAAGCTACGCACATTAAAGTCTAAATATATCATCAAATTGCAAACAAAGGTACCTTAAGGGCTCAACAAGGAGGAAGAAATATGGGTCCACGTTGGCTGATCTTCGCATACAGTTTTACACCGATATAAGCGATTTTGACTTCGTAATGTATCTTTGATACTAATCTAGAGTTGTTCCTAGCTTACTGTGAAAAATTTATATATGGAATGTGTTTTCTTTGAACTCAGACCTGCTGACTAATTAGATAGCCCATTCAGGGCGTGTTATCCTAGAGCGACTCCAGCAGTGGGCGGATGAAAACAAGATTCTATCGGATATTCAATTTGGGTTCCGTGAAGGTCTTGGTACTACTGAACAAGCCCTCAATTTGTCTCTTTTGATGGGCAAGTATGTAAATGCTAAGGGGGGGGCCGTATGTGGCCTATGTCGATTTTTCGGCAGCTTTCGACTGCGTTAGTCATACTAAATGATGGTCCATTTTATTGGATATGGGGGTAGAGCAGCCTCTCATAAACCTTTTGAAGGAATTATACTCTGATGCTACAGCCAGAGTGAGGTATGGTGTTGGGGGGAAATTAACAGCATCATTCAGGGTAGTGAGAGGGGTTAGGCAGGGCTGTGTCCTGGCCCCCTTTCTTTTTACTCTTTAGACCAATGGCCTGGAACAGGACATGGTAAAAGGGTGCCAGGACCTGCCCACCATTAACAATCACCCAATCCCAGGCCTACTCTTAGAATTACAACGTGCTCTTGTGAGATATAGCACTTTTATGGCCAATCTGGACCTGAAAATTAATATTAAAAAAACCTTTGTTATGTATTCAGGTCCTAGAACCAAGAAAATTAAGGCTATTTTCATTGACAGTGTAAAACTTGAGAGCACAAACACATAACCGTATCTGGAAATTGTAATAGATCATAAATGTTCTTGGAGGCAGGCCATTGAGTCGAGGAGATTGCTTTTTATGAGGGCAACAGTTGCGCTAGTTAATTTCTCAAGGAGATTGGGAATAAGGACCCCCACCAAACTCATCGAGATATATAAGGCTAAATTAATAGCCATCGCAACATATGGGGCTTGTGTGTGGGGGTACAGGAAGGTTGAAGCCCGACAAAAGGTTGAAAAAAGTTTAAGGTTTCTCCTCCCTGTCCCACAGGGTACTGCAACCTACTCCTGCCACTTGGAACTGGGTCTGTCTCATTTGATTGACCTAGTTAAAATCCAACCCCTCCTCCTATGGCACCGGATTTGGTCATCAAATAAAACTATTTTCTGTCAAGGGTTTATCCAGGACTGTATCTCTCTAGAGAACGCTCACAAGTTTGGATGGATAGCCTACATTAAAAACGGTATACAGTCAAAATATCGAGTAAAAAATATAGAATATAGTCAACAAAAATATCGAATTGAATTGCAGTAATATCGAATTCAAAATATAGAATGGACCAAATATCGAATGGACCGAATATAGTCAACAAAAATATCGAATTTGAGGTAAGTAAGTTAATATCGATTTTTCAATAATATCAATTTTTTTAAAATGGTTTTTATGTTAGTATATGTGTGAAAAGTGTATATTTATTTTATAATTTATTTTAAGTAATACATTTTATGGTATTTAATTTTAGCGTAATATAATTCTGTAGCGGGTTGTGGGTTTATAGGGGAATAGGGTGGGAAGTAATTTAATTATAATGAATTAAATATTTTAATTTATTTATTAGTATTCATTTTTTATTTAATTATTAATTAATTTTTAATTGGTAATTATTAAAATATAATTGGTAATTAATTTTTATTAATTGATTAATTGATAATTATGTTAATTTTATTAATTTATTGTCTGTAGCGGGTTGTGGGTTTATAGGGGAATAGGGTGGGAAGTAATTTATTTATAATTAATTAAATGTTTTAATTTATTTATTGGTATTTATCTTGAAATATTTGTTAAATAATTTTTAATGGGTAAGTAATTTAATTATAATTTGTAATTAATTTTACTAATTGATTAATTGGTAATTGTGTTAATTTTATTAATTTATTTTCTGTTGCGGGTTGTGAGTTTATAGGGGAGTAATTAATTATTATTTTTTATTTATTTATTGGTATTTATTTTGAATTAATTGTTAATTATTTTTCAATTGTTGATTCATTAATTGTTAATTGGTAATTAATTTGTATTAATTGGTAATTATTTTTTATAAGGAATTTTCTATTTGTATTTTTAATTAATTAATTATTATATTATATTAAATTGGTAATTACTTTTAATTAATTTGTAATGTAATTAGTATTAATATTTAATTTATTTTTATTCATATATGAAGTATTTACTTTCCCTACTGTTGCACTCACTGGAGTGGGAATAGTAATTTTTACTCCTACGCTATCCAACGCTTTCCCTACTGTTGCACTCTCTGGAGTGGGAATAGTAATTTTTACTCCAGCGCTATCCAACGCTTTCCCTACTGTTGCATTTTCTGGAGTGTGAATAGTAATTTTTGCCCCTACGCTATCCAACGCTTTCCCTACTGTTGCACACTGGAGTGGGAATAGTAATTTTTGCCCCTACGCTTTCCAACGCTTTCCCTACTGTTGCACTGTATGGAGTGGAAATAGTAATTTTTACCCCTACGCTATCCAACGCTTTCACTACTGTTGCCCTCTCTGGAGTGGGAATGGTAATTTTGACCCCTACGCTATCCAACGCTTTCCCTACTGTTGCACTCACTGGAGTGGGAATAGTAATTTTTGCCCCACGCTATCCAACGCTTTCCCTACTGTTGCACTCTATGGTGTGGGAATAGTAATTTTTACCCCTACGCTATCCAACACTTTCCCTACTGTTTCACTCTCTGAAGTGGGACTAGTAATTTTTACCCCTAAGCTATCCAGAACTTTTCCTACTGTTGCACTCACTGGAGTGGGAATAGTAATTTTTACCACTACGCTATCCAACGTTTTTCTACTGTTGCACTCTCTGGAGTGCGAATAGTAAATTTTACCCCTACGCTATTTAATGCTTTCCATACTGTTGAATTTTCTGGAGTTGGAATAGTAATTTTATGTTCTACGCTATCCAATGTTTTCATTACTGTAGTTTTGTTTGGACTTTAAATAGTAGTTTTATTTATTTATGTACTTAATATTTTTTTGTATTTTTTTAGATAATGTATTTAATTAACTTTGAAAATATTGAAAGTATATTTAATTTTTTTAATTCATTAAATATGATTATTTATTTGCATTTATGTTTTATTTTATGTGTGTAGATGTGTTTGTAATTTATAGTATTTTTAAATAATGTATACGTAATTAAAATAATTATAAAAAATTATTATTAAGTAAATATTATATATAGTATGTATATTTTTAATTAACGTTCTATTATTAAATATGTATTATTTAATCATTTTAAACATTATTAAATGTTTAAATATGTTTATTTTATTTAAAAGTATTATTTACTTTATTTTACTTTAATTTACAAAAAAACGATATTTTTAATTACGATATATTTAACATCTATATTTTTATCTATATTTTTGTACTTACAATGTTGTAGATAGGGTGTCAATATACTTGCCTTCGATATTCCAGCGTCGATATTTCTGTAGGTCGATATTCTGTCCGTCGATATTCTTTCAGTGGTCCATTAAAAACTTCTTGTTCGAATTGGGTATGGCACAATATTATCATTCTCCCATCCTAATCTCAGAACTCTCTCGAAAAGCGTTAAAAAACACTGCTTGACACACCTAGAATATCTGCGGCTGACTAATGAGGCCAGTAAAATAACAGTCCAACACATGTTATTAATCCAAACAACCAAGAACATTCAAGCTTATTTAACTTTAACTCTTTCCAGCTATGAAAGATTTTTATTAACGCTTTTCAGGTTGGATATTTTCCACCGTTTGGTCACTTTCCCAACAACTAACGATTGGGCAAAGAATTTACAACATGCCCCTGTGATGATGTCTCTGCCCAATCCTCAATCCACAAAATCCTACTCTGTATATTTTACTGTGAACCAAGGAAACGCTGGCTTATGCCGATTCTAAAAAACACGGGTTTTCGAAGGTGCCGCCCCTCATTTCTCTCTCCAATTTTTGAATAAAGAGTGTTCTGCTAAAGCCATAGCTAAATTTCTGAAGTTTGTCATCAGACACAGGCCAAATTTAGACTATGCACAACCTAGTATAAACAATTGCTAGGCTGGACAACCATTTGTGTTGAGTCACTTTTTGTATTTTATAAAAGATTATGAGCAGAGTTTTTTTGAGCATCAAAAGATACACCACAACATTTGCAAAGGTTCACAAATACATTGAATAAACCAAGGACAACAAATCAAATCAAATATACAACACATAAACAATTGTGATAAACATTAAGTATGGACAACTGTACAATGCCTCAACTAAATCAGTCAATGAGGCACCAATCCTGAATGAAAATTGAACAAGTGGACTAACAGATGGAATACTAGCCTACTTGTTTCACCCACCACAGAATACACAGTGAATTTGTCACACGGTGCTGTAAATAGGAAAAACACAAAAACTAAACAGCAGTGTAGAAATGTGTGAATTTTATCCCTATTATGCCCTAGTTATTTGGTATCTTGGTGGTGCTGGACGCGTTTCGAACCCAGTGACGATTAACAGGTTCTCCTCAGGACATGGACTGGGGGGTGTTGTCACTGTGAATTAATTAAAAAAAGGGGTATCAATGGTAAACTAGCTGACATCTACTCCTCATTGAAACACGAACACTCTAAAAACATAAAGGTACCTTCTTTTCGGGGGGTCGGGTCACTCCCTGTAAATGAGATGGTGTAAAAACCTCAGTCACACGCAGTCCTTTAAAGTCCCTATGTGCTGCACTAATGGATTGTTAAATTTAACACATACCTCAATGATGTAAACGCTCGTAAATGGTGGGGGTGCCGGCGCAACTAAATTATACGATGTACGAGTTAGAACGCCTGAAAGAAGCAAGAGGACTTCTTAGTACAGCACTAGACATCGCAGCGTTAGGTGAAAGTTTTAAGCGTGTAGAATCCTACCTTCGTTTGTAGGCTTGTAGGTCTTCGCTGTGCGCGTAAGAAAGCGGCATTCGCCGCGCTAGTTAGACAACTAGAAAAACATAGAGCGGGCGTTTTAGAATATTGTCATTTTTCGCTCGCTCGCTGAAAACAATGTTTATTTCAGGGAACTTACTTCTATGAAGATGAAATGAAGCGCTACAACCGGCACCCAAACGATTCTGAAAAACAACTCGGAGCCCTGGGGGCGTGTCTACGTGTATTTACCTCAGACCGAGTCCTGGTGTTTCTTGGGATATGTAGTTCAGGTTTACGTGACTGTGCAATAGGGATGCAGAGATGGAGTGCAGAAGGGGGCTCAAATAGGAATGTGTTCGCGATAGAGAACCTGTTCCCTCGTGATGTCAATGGTGAGCCTTAGTTAAAGAAATGTCAAAAATGAGTACACTACGGACACATGAGCTGCAGCAAGCGGAGACAGACAATCGCCGCGGACAGGATATTTACAAATTGCTGAATTCGTTTAAGTCATTCAGTCCAGACATGGCAGTATTGAATCTTAAAATGAGGTAGGCCTCTTTTTGTGCCAGGCGTACGTCCGGGTCCCCACCTGCCCCTGGATTGTTCTTTATACTTGCTAAGATTGTCCATTTGAGGTCATTGGCCGAATGTTCCTTCCTCAGAAAGTGGGACACCAAAGGTGCTGTCAAGACTTTGTTATTGATCCTAGATCTGTGCTGGATAATGCGTTGGCGCACTTCTTGGGTTGTTTTGCCTATATAGACTTTTCCACACGGGCCCGTGATGGCATAGACTGCATATTTTGTCTTGCAATTTGTGAAGTCATCGTGTCGCCAATGTTTTTTACCATCCGTAAAGAGGGTTCCTTCCGTCGTCAGATTGCACACGGAACATGTGCCACACTTGTGGTGTCCTTTTACTGGGCCCATATTGAAAAGGGTGCCCTGTACTTCTCTTCTGGTTGTCCCCCGAGTGGACGAGATCTGCTGTCCAATGCTTCGGTTTTTTTTAAGCGCGAACAATGGTTTGCCAATGTCAGGTAGAATTTCTTCAACCAGGTGCCAATTGCTCCGGATGATTTTCTGTACCGGGGTGGTGTGGGGTCCGAAGGTGGACACACATACCATCCGTTCCACTTGTGGTTTTTCCCGCTTCTGCAGGAGATGTTCCCGGGGTGTCCATCTTGCCCTCTTCATGGAGTGTTTCAAAAGTTTGGCCGGATAGCCTCTCGCCTTCAGTTTGTTGGTAAGTGCTTCTCCATGGGTGATAAAGTCTTCCGTTCTTGAACAGTTCCGTCTCACCCTAAGATATTGACCATAGGGGAGATTGTTCTTTGAACTTTTGGGGTGGAAACTTGCATAATGTAGGGAATTGTTCTTATCAGTTTTTTTCTGGAATAGTGTGGACTTCAGACCTTCAGGTGTTGATTTAATCTCCTTGCAGGACTGAGGAGATTACTTGCCGTGAGGGGAACGGCTGAATATCGCTACAGAATCCGCCCCAAGCTCGGAGGGGGTGAGCAGAATCCAGCACCAGTACCGCGAGGGCAGGGACCACAATCCCCAGGTGCCCCGGCGGTTGTGGCGCGTCAGTGACGCCAGCGCAGCGCCAGGAGGCGCGAGAAAAAGGCCAGACCGGCGAGATCGAGGTGGGGGCCTTGCAGGACAGAGGAGATTACTTGCCGTGAGGGGAACGGCTGAATATCGCTACAGAATCCGCCCCAAGCTCGGAGGGGGTGAGCAGAATCCAGCGCCAGTACCGCGAGGGCAGGGACCACAATCCCCAGGTGCCCCGGCGGTTGTGGCGCGTCAGTGACGCCAGCGCAGCGCTAGGAGGCGCGAGAAAAAGGCCAGATCGCCTCGCGCCCCGCGAGTCGCGCCCGTGGGAGCAGCCGGGGAAAGCCCGGGCAAAGGGCGGGCCCTCTTTGGCCCTCAGAGGCCGGAAGAGGACGGGACGGGCCACGGATCCTGGCTCCTTGGATTTCGAACTACAAGTAAGACTCTGATTCTCTCATTTGTACTAACTGCAGTGTTGAAGAGTATTTGTTGCTCGAGACTGTGTCAATATAGCCCCTCTGCTACCTGCTAACATGCCCACCATTACTACGGACCCATCTACATCGGGCCTACGTACCTTGGACAACTTTGTCCTCAAAAAAGTTACACAAATTAACAATGAACGTAGGGCCTCATTGGGTACTAAAAGTCTTTCACCCTGTATGGATATTACATCTAATGAGTCCACAGAAGTGCCAGATTGCACCTTAGCACAGGCCGCACATAGTACAGAGGCCCCCAGTGTAGTTGCACAGGCACAGGTGCACTCTGAGAACCCAGTGAACCTAGTGGACCTGCTTCTCACTTCAGAGGAGGACTCAGCAGTAGAAGAACCACCGGAGGTTCCTTCTACACAAAGACCAGTGAGGAAATGTAGAAAGACTCAGGGGAGGCGTGGGGGAAAGTCTGCAAAAACTAAAACTCAAACTCACGTCAACCAACCCAATAACTCTAAGGACACTAATGTGAACAGTGCAAGTATTCAGGTGGTGGAAGAACCCAAAAAAAAGAGGGCAGTAGTAATGAAGGAAGTGTGACCTTGTCTGACACCAAGTTAGAAGCATTAATAAATATAATAGTAGGTAAACTGGAGGCTAAAATCGTACATTTAATTACCCCAATAATGTCCAAACTGGACATAGTAGCCTCTGAGGTGGAAAGACTGGGTAGTTTGGTGGCGGGATATATGACCCCTGCACCAGTCCCAGCCCCAGCCGTGATATCACCTACAACTATTCCTGGCGGGAGTGGGAAGGAGCACTTGCTCAGGGGACAGAGTGCACAGCAGAAGAGGCAGTCAAACCCAGAAACCGTGGCTGTTACTGTAGCTGCGGTTCCCACGGCTCCAGTGACTCAGCCGACTCACCAGGCCCCCGCCCCGGCCCCCCTGGGCAATTGCCCAGCGGTCCCTCATGGGGCTAGACTCAGGAATGTAAATCTCCCCCCTGAATGTGTCCCATTTGTGGTTGTGCTGACTAATGTCCCGCGTTATGAGGAAACTGCAGCACAACCTCATGGAGAATCACACGACTCATTAAAAAACAAAACGGTGGCATGGCTAAACAAAAACTGTGGCTTTCCACCTCACTACTACGACCAAATTATATCTACTGTAAGAGTAAATTGGGTTGGACCTTCAAGGAAATCAACCACGGGGGACTGTGTAATTGTCAATTTTCAGCACCCACAACACGTTGCCACAGTCTTGTTACGCGCATCTTCACTGATTTACAACACAAACAGTGTCTGTGTGCGACCCCTGGGATATTTCTATGCGCCTGACCAGAACTCACCTAAAAATCCCCCTAACACTTTTCGTGGGTTCAGACCTATACCACAAATTCAGACACCAAATCCGGCAACACCATATATGTACAACAATGATACTAGTGGGCTACCTGGGTGGCAAACGCCAGCAGTAAACGCTAATGGCTGGCGGATACCACCTGTAAATTTCAATGCTGAGAATCTGAACAACAGAGGGTACAATATTCCTACACATAACCGATTTGATATGCTTTCAGGGTTGGACGCCTGCGACTGACTGAGGGTCTTGGAGAGTCAGGAAAACGACCACTCGCTTGTAGCACAAACGTTAGAGGTGATTCCATCAACTACACCAAAAAATAATGTTATATCTTGGAATGTGGCGGGCTTAGAAAATAAAATGCAGGATGATAGTTGGTTAGCCTACATTAGGGGCTTCCAAATCATTTGTTTACAAGAGACCTGGTCACTGAAATGTGATATTCAAATGGATGGCTACAAGGCATATTTTGTACCTGCTGTACCAGCAACCCGGGGTAGATCAAAGGGGGGTATGGTAATGTTTATATCGGTAGCACTGAAATGCACAACTGTAAGTAGGCCTTCAAGTAATCTTGGCATACAAGGTCTAGTTTTATCTGCGGGCAACTGCAAGGTTGGTCTGATCAATTTTTATAACTCCACTAATAATACTACTAGTTACGGCAACTCCGAATCCTTAAGTGAGTATATAGGCACTTCAATGAGGGATTGTTCACACAACTTGTTGATCATGGGCGATTTTAATACTCATCTATGTAGTGATCCCCTAGACAAAAGCCTTCTGGAACTGTATTGTCCCAGAATTAACGGTCTACATTTAGAACATACCATGGAAGGGACACTTTTTAACAACCTACTTAACGAACACGGTCTCACGATTGCAATGACTTTATGTGATCCCTCAAAGCGCTTCTGCACCCCTACTTTTAAAGGGCACGGGAAGGGGACATTTATTGATTATATGTTGTTAACCGCCCCCATGCAAGTGTTTGTGCGTTCATTCTCTATAGATAGTAATCCACTCAGTGATCACAATCCCTTGACTATACATCTAGGGGGGCCCTGGGTCGAAAGAGAAGGACGTAATTTAGGTCGGGGTAGGGTTACAGCTACGGACGGTAGACGCCGTTTAAAATGGTCTATGTGCACCCCGGCCCTCGTATATCAGAATATTCAAACTAACTGTAGTGATATTATTGCCAGATGCATCCAAGCTGATTCAGACCCAGCCCAGGTTCTATCGGATTTCAAAAGCTTAACTGACAACATTGCTATTTCAATGACAGAACCTCTAAAATGTAGAGGTAGGGAGGGCCCAAGGTGGTTCAATAAGGAATGCTCCAAAGCAGCCCGTGATCTCAAAGCAGCCTTGTTGCTAAAACCTCGTAACAAGGAATTAGTCCAGAGATCACGTAAAGAATATAAATCAGTCATTGTAACAAGAAAGGAGGCACTGAAGAACGAGGCCTGGGCTGAGATCCTGGAACCACAAACACTGAAAAACAGTGCTAGATTCTGGGCGGTGCTAAAGAAACCCTTCCTGGTGAAAGACTCAGGGGAAGGGTTAGAATGTGTCATCACAAAAGAGGAATGGGTTGCTCATTTTAAACAACTGTATGGGGGGGGAGAAATTAATGTGGTACCTTATGAATGCACTGTTGGGGGTCCTTGTTTGAATGTTACCATAGGAGAGGTCGTGATAGGAATCGAGGGGCTTACAGCGGGCAAATCACCTGGCCCGGATGGGATACCCCCGGATCTATTTAAATCTGATCCTAATTTCTGGGCACCGATTGTCGCGGCAGTTATTAACGCAGCCGCAAGGGCAGGGTGCCCGACGTCATGGGGTCTCTCCACAATTGTGCCCATATTTAAAAAGGGGGACAGGGACAGTCCCCTTTGTTACAGGCCTATCTCCCTGATCAATTCTGTGGCCAAACTGGTGGGGAGAATAGTATTGCGGCGACTACTTGAGTGGACACGGGACAAAAATATTATGTCCATCGCCCAATATGGCTTCTGTAATGGCCGCTCGACTACAACACAATGCCTGAATCTCTTCTTATTACTAAGTAAATATACCGTTGTTAAAAAAGGCACAGTCTACTTGGCCTTCATGGACCTATCCTCAGCTTTCGACTGTGTTAACAGGGGGAAGCTGTGGGGGTCCATGAAGGACAAGGGAGTGGACAATGATATTATAAACTTCCTGGCTGACCTCCATAATAACACCAGTGCAAATGTAAGGTATTGCCAAGACTTATCTGTAACTGAGGATTTCAGAACCGGGAAGGGGGTTAGGCAAGGATGCATACTGGCCCCCTTCCTTTTTAATTTTTATATAAATGAGTTGGATGGTGTTTTACGGGAGGTGAACTCAGACAGTCCAAGAGTGGGGAATAGAAGCATTCCAGTCTTGTTATACGCAGACGATGCGGTACTGTTAGCAAGAACTGAAAATGGCCTTCAATTGCTACTTAATGCATTCAAAAAATTCATGGAAGATAGGGACTTGTTAGTGAACAACTCCAAATCGTTCATTATGCAGGTGGGGAAACAGCCAAAGAGACAATATACTTTTAAATTAGATGAGACAGCCATACCACTTTCAAGTACATTCTCCTATTTAGGAGTACTCTTTGACTCTAAACTATCTTGGGCCCCCCAACTCGCAAAGAAAAAATGTGATGTTTCAAAGGTTAATGCCTCCATTTTTAATTTTGCGTCAAAGCTTGGCAAAAAACCGACGGCTGCTATGATTAAATTGTATGAAGCAAAATCTGTAGCTACCGCAGCATATGGGAGTGAGCTTTGGGGCTATATGGCGGGGGAACAACTTCAGACCACAGAAAATTTGTTTTATAAACGGCTTTTGTGCGTTCCGGCCTCTACCTCAAACTTTATAGTACATGAGGAACTAGGAGTAGGGTACCTGAGTGATATCCTGTCCCTAAGACCTCTGTTATGTTGGCTGAAAATGTGGTTATGTGAGGAAATCCCTCTAACACACTTAATTGTTAAGGATTTCCTGGCTCTTGAGAACGCTTCACGCACTCCCTGGCTGAAGTACTTAAAATCATGTTTTACCGAGGTGGGCCGCCCGGAACTATTTGAACACCCAGAAGGAATTGTGAAGGCGGATATTGACTTAGTTAAGCAGGTGTTCTTTCAGCGTAAGAAGGCTGAGAGGGAGGGTGTTGAGCTACAAAAAGTTAGTGTGAGGAAATTCATCATGGTAAAAACATGTTTGACAACAGAGCCTTACTTACTCGGCACTTTCAGCACCCATGACAAATTCCTGCTTACAAGATTTAGATTTAATCAGTTTCAACATCTGCTCATCAGACCCAAAAAGGAGAGCTTCTGTAAACATCCTCTGTCCTGTGGCTGCGACGGTAAGTCTCCACAGGACATGATGCATTTTATGTTCTTATGTAAATACTATGAATTCCCCCGTAAACGCTTTTTAATTGCTCTTTTAAAAGAAATGAATTTTAAACAGATACGACCAGCCTTTTTATACTTACAACTGCTATATAGCAACAGTGTCCTTCAAGTTCTTGAATTTTTAAAACTGGCTCTTAAACTGCGACTTTGTCTGGACCAATGACTGAATCACTGTATGTAATGCTCACAGTTCTTTTATCCTCTGAATTTATAATGTAATTTGATGTATGTACTGTATGTTTTTATTGTACTTTTATGGTTGAAATATTACCGAATAAAGTCTGTTTTGATTGATTGATTGATTGATTTAATCTCCACGTCTAGAAATGGCATAGTTCTGCAGTCGTACGCCAGACTGAATTTAATATCTGGACTGCGGTTGTTCAACCACTCATGGAAATCTTCTAGAGACTGTGGTGTACCATTCCAGATACACCACACGTCATCTATATACCTTAGCCACTGCCCTATATGGGCTCTGTGCGGGTTGTTATTATACACAAATTTCTCCTCATATTGGGCCATGTATAGTATAGCCATCTCCGGGGCGAAGGGACACCTCATCGCTGATCCCTTAATTTGCAAAAACATTTCATCCTCGAATACAAAGAAATTCTTCTTGAGGGCGAGGGATGCAAAGTTCACGATCAGTTCAGTCGGCACTCTGTGGGGGGGAGGTCTGGAATCGAGATACATTTCGATGACATCTACTCCATCTTGCTGTGGAATTTGAGTATATAGGGACGAAACGTCCATTGTCACCAGGAGCTGAGTACTTGGATCAAATTCTACTCCTTCTACCTTATTTAGAAAATCCATGGTGTCCCGGAGAAAGGAAGGGACTTCGATGGTAAATTCCTTCAAGAAAACATCCACAAACTTTGAAATTGGCTCCAACACTGAGTCACATCCCGACACTACCGAACGGCCTGGTGGTACATTTGGATCTTTGTGTACTTTGGGGAGAAAGTACAGATGTGGAGTGCGAGGGAAGCGCTTGACTAGAAATTCTGCTTCTTTAGGGCCAACGATCCCATTCTCTCTAGCTTCTTTCGCCATCCGGGAGATTTCATGGGTGATCTCGGCCGTGGGATCTTGTGTGATACGGCGATACCAGTTGGGATTGTACACATGGCTCCTTCCTTCGGCTTTGTACAGATCTTTGGACCACAGAACCATGGCCCAATATGAGGAGAAATTTGTGTATAATAACAACCCGGACAGAGCCCATATAGGGCAGTGGCTAAGGTATATAGATGACGTGTGGTGTATCTGGAATGGTACACCACAGTCTCTAGAAGATTTCCATGAGTGGTTGAACAACCGCAGTCCAGATATTAAATTCAGTCTGGCGTACGACTGCAGAACTATGCCATTTCTAGACGTGGAGATTAAATCAACACCTGAAGGTCTGAAGTCCACACTCTTCCAGAAAAAAACTGATAAGAAAAATTCCCTACATTATGCAAGTTTCCACCCCAAAAGTTTAAAGAACAATCTCCCCTATGGTCAATATCTTATGGTGAGACGGAACTGTTCAAGAACGGAAGACTTTATCACCCATGGAGAAGCACTTACCAACAAACTGAAGGCGAGAGGCTATCCGGCCAAACTTTTGAAACACTCCATGAAGAGGGCAAGATGGACACCCCGGGAACATCTCCTGCAGAAGCGGGAAAAACCACAAGTGGAACGGATGGTATGTGTGTCCACCTTCGGACCCCACACCACCCCGGGACAGAAAATCATCCGGAGCAATTGGCACCTGGTTGAAGAAATTCTACCTGACATTGGCAAACCATTGTTCGCGCTTAAAAAAAAACGAAGCATTGGACAGCAGATCTCGTCCACTCGGGGGACAACCAGAAGAGAAGTACAGGGCACCCTTTTCAATATGGGCCCAGTAAAAGGACACCACAAGTGTGGCACATGTTCCGTGTGCAATCTGACGACGGAAGGAACCCTCTTTACGGATGGTAAAAAACATTGGCGACACGATGACTTCACAAATTGCAAGACAAAATATGCAGTCTATGCCATCACGTGCCCGTGTGGAAAAGTCTATATAGGCAAAACAACCCAAGAAGTGCGCCAACGCATTATCCAGCACAGATCTAGGATCAATAACAAAGTCTTGACAGCACCTTTGGTGTCCCACTTTCTGAGGAAGGAACATTCGGCCAATGACCTCAAATGGACAATCTTAGCAAGTATAAAGAACAATCCAGGGGCAGGTGGGGACCCGGACGTACGCCTGGCACAAAAAGAGGCCTACCTCATTTTAAGATTCAATACTGCCATGTCTGGACTGAATGACTTAAACGAATTCAGCAATTTGTAAATATCCTGTCCGCGGCGATTGTCTGTCTCCGCTTGCTGCAGCTCATGTGTCCGTAGTGTACTCATTTTTGACATTTCTTTAACTAAGGCTCACCATTGACATCACGAGGGAACAGGTTCTCTATCGCGAACACATTCCTATTTGAGCCCCCTTCAGCACTCCATCTCTGCATCCCTATTGCACAGTCACGTAAACCTGAACTACATATTCCAAGAAACACCAGGAATAGGTCTGAGGTAAATACACGTAGACTCGCCCCCAGGGCTCCGAGTTGTTTTTCAGAATCGTTTGGGTGCCGGTTGCAGCGCTTCATTTCATCTTCATAGAAATAAGTTCCCTGAAATAAACATTGTTTTCAGCGAGCGAGCGAAAAATGACAATCCTCTAAAACGCCCGCTGTATGTTTTTCTAGTTGTCTAACTAGCGCAGCGGCTGCCGCTTTCTTACGCGCACAGCGAAGACCTTCAAGCCTACAAACGAAGGTAGGATTCCACACGCTTAAAACTTTCACCTAACGCTGCGATGTCCAGGGCTGTACTAAGAAGTCCTCTTGCTTCTTTCAGGCGTTCTAACTCGTACATCGTATAATTTAGGTGCGCCGGCACCCCCACCATTTACGAGCGTTTACATCATTGAGGTATGTGTTAAATTTAACAATCCATTAGTGCAGCACATAGGGACTTTAAAGGACTGCGTGTAACTGAGGTTTTTACACCATCTCATTTACAGGGAGTGACCCGACCCCCCGAAAAGAAGGTACCTTTATGTTTTTAGAGTGTTCGTGTTTCAATGAGGAGTAGATGTCAGCTAGTTTACCATTGATACCCCTTTTTTTAATTAATTCACAGTGACAACGACCCCCCAGTCCATGTCCTGAGGAGAACCCGTTAATCGTCACTGGGTTCGAAACGCGTCGGCGTCCAGCACCACCAAGATACCAAATAACTAGGGAGTAATAGGAATACAATTCACACATTTCTACACTGCTGTTTAGTTTTTGTGTTTTTCCTATTTACAGCACCGTGTGACAAATTCACTGTGTATTCTGTGGTGGGTGAAACAAGTAGGCTAGTATTCCATCTGTTAGTCCACTTGTTCAATTTTCATTCAGGATTGGTGCCTCAATGACTGATTTAGTTGAGGCATTGTACAGTTGTCCATACTTAATGTTTATCACAATTGTTTATGTGTTGTATATTTGATATGATTTGTTGTCCTTGGTTTATTCAATGTATTTGTGAACCTTTGCAAATGTTGTGGTGTATCTTTTGATGCTCAAAAAAACTCTGCTCATAATCTTTTATAAAATACAAAAAGTGACTCAACACAAATGGTTGTCCAGCCTAGCAATTGTTTATATCTAGGTTGTGCATTGTTTCAGAAAACGTTAGCTGCCCGGCTTTTGTTTTGTTTATTGTATAAGAGTGGTCCAGGCCGGTCAGGGACAGGACCCAAGCCTTCCCCAGTTTTCCTTTTTTTCAAATTTAGACTAAGCTGCGAACATTATATGCTAGGACTATACTCACTTCTATTCGCTGTATAGCTTAAGATGTTTTAGACTGTTTTTAACTGTTTCAATCCTCGCATTTTTTTAAATTGTGAAAATTGTGATAGTTTTAAATGAATTTTTTATATGTGCTCTACTAGAAGTACAAATAATGTTTTTTAAATGTTTCCACTTGTGTAAATTTTTAAACATACGTTTATGGTTTTCCAAACAGATGAAAGCCGAATAAAAGACTATTTGGTCATTCAGGGCGTAATCAATACATGGCGGCATGCAAAAAGTTGGCTGTATAACTTTAACAGCTGCCAGTGGAAATTATGAAAAGCTTTCATTTTTGCTGTAAATTCTTAGCGTATAAGGATGCTAAGTTATCATTGTAAATATGGTATGCATTCAATACGATATGATTTTAATTAGCAACCTAACAGTTGATGGTGATAATAATAAAATGCTTTTAATTTGCTGTCTATATTGAGCGCATAAAGATGCTGATTTAATATTCTATGTATAATATGAATCCAATATTATATGAAAGCAAACCATGATCAAATGAAATATAAGGAAAACAACATTCATTAGGATACAACCTGGTCCACTATAAGATGGCCGCTATAGTGAATCCATTGTTTATTTTGATTAAGTTGCACAAGACACTTTCTATGTTTGTGAAACACGAGCAATGTTTTATTTAAACACCAAAGAGTAAAGATGTTGTTGACACTGACGAAGGCGGAAACGCTGAAAATCGTTTGTCAACCA
This sequence comes from Lissotriton vulgaris, assembly GCF_964263255.1. NCBI lineage: Eukaryota > Metazoa > Chordata > Amphibia > Caudata > Salamandridae > Lissotriton > Lissotriton vulgaris. The sequence goes on from NW_028252324.1 coordinate 21,873, forward strand.
TTAAAGAAACGTATTAATAAATCTAAATAATGCTTTGACCCCTTGCATGGCTTTTGAGTGCAATCGATTGGAAGCAGTTCCAGTGATTGAGAAACTGGTGTTGTGGAATATATATATATATATATATATATATATATATATATATATATATATATATATATATATATATATATATATTTATTTATATATATATATATATTACCTACTGGCAGTCGCCAGTAGGTAGTTATAGTTAGGATTTTTTTCGATGTTAAATCTCAAAATTCTATTTGGAATAACTTTGGCACCGGTTGACGAATCTGACTGACAATTTCCTCAAAATGGCCTCGCGGCGTCCCGGTCCTTCCCTGAAAGTTTGGGGAGGATTCGTCAAGCGGGAGCCGAGATAAAAGGGGGGTCCCAAAACGCGCTTTCCCCATGTTAATTTCCATAGGGCGGTCGTTTTCACTTTTAGCCCGAACGGCTGAATGGATTTCCACCAAACTTGGCAAAATTGTAGGGACTGGTAGCCCGATGTGCCTTTGCTATATCTCAAGATATGTGCTCCAGTGGATTTTGAGTAATTAAGGTTCAAAAAAATATATATATCTATAGCCGCGCTATGGTACGTGCACCGGTACGCGCACCGGGCACGCCACGCGAGGTGCGCACGGAAAGCTGATTGGCTCTCGGGTGTCTGTAAACATTCGAAACAGTCTGGAGCGGCCGCCATCTTGTGTCTCGGTAGGATCGAGACACGAGAGGTGGCCAAAACAAAGAGGGAAATGACCATAAGGGGGCAGAGTAGACCCCCCCTTGACCCCCTAGGTTTGATGTGGGGGCTATAAAAGGGCCCCGCGGGGCATTTAAAATATTTTTTTTTTTCGTTTTGCGCGGGGGAAGCGCCCGGTACGCGCACCTGGGAGCGGCCCGGGAGCGTACTATGAGGGAAAAAGATGACAGAGTTTTTAAAAAAAGAAGCCTTTATTTAGAAATTGGAGGTAGTTCTAAAAAGAACTTTTTTTTCCTTCTTTTTGTTGTTTTATATTTTTTTGTGTTTTTTGAACATTTTGCACTTTTTTTGGCTTTTCAAAACAGTTTTATATTTTTTTGTATTTTTTTAGGGGGAGAAACAAAAAAAGGGAATTGAAACTGGCTCAACTGGAGCAAAAAAACAAAAAAAAACAAAAATTACTTCTTTTTGGGGCACTTGTGATTATCACCTGCAAGGACGATGAGCTTTACGCTTTTTTCACCATAGGCGATAAGCTTGCCACATGCAGAACAAGTGATTTTAAAATCAGCAAATCTTGGCTGAATACAAGGCATCATCTCTGATGTTTCTGGTCCCGATGAAGTGGGTTGGTTTCTTTGGGAGGTGGTCCTTGACGACTGGGGGAGGTTACTGGCCAGTTCCCTGAGCTCTGCACGAGAGTAGTTGTTTGGGTGCTTTCGGGTCATATGACGAATCATGGTATAGTTACCAAATGAATATTTTTTTTTTGGGTTGCCCCGTGAGAGTTCTTCATTGCAGATTAGGCAAGTTACCTTGGCCGCATTCACTTTTTTCTTGCCCTCTGGGATTGAAAAAAACTCCCATACAATGTGTGGCTTGGGTTTGTATGGGGTATTTTCTTCAGGCAGCCATCTTCTCCTCCCCTCCTCCTCTTCCTCTTCCTCCTCCTCCTCTTCTTGACCACCAATATAATCTGGAGCTGGTCCTGTTGGTGGTGGTGGTGGTGGGGCAGATGCACCAGCTGCTGCTGCTACTGAAGCCATTATTAAGATCAAAAAGATACAGAGATGTACAAACAGGTCTTCCTCAGTCAAAGGACAAAGTCAGAATAAGGAAAAAAGGTGGGATCTTTCATCATTTGGAAAAAAAACTGTCCTGAACCAATGAGAAGTGTTATTTTCAGGTCACAAGACCAGGGGCTTCATCATTATGAAACTAAAACTGTTATGAACCAATGAAAAGTGTTATTTTCAGGTCACATGACCCGACGCGCTTACGCTACGCGCCCCCGGGCGCGCCTGGGGGCGCTCCGGGTCGCGTAGAGTAAGCGCGTCGGATGTTTACGTTGCGCAATCGTATTCGCTCGAGTACTTCCGGGTGCGCTTACGCCGTGCGTATCACGCGGACACGGCTACGCGATACGTCACAATCATGTTTTCGTTCGCGATATTGGCGCTTACGGGACGCTCCCCGGAGCGCGCCCGGGGGTGCTTTATAAAAGTACGCTTTTCGGGGCGCTCCCCGGGAAGCGCACCGGGACCGCTCCAAAGCAAAAAAAAAAAAAAAAAATTGGGAACAATTGTAGGGACTGGTAGCCCTATTCTTAAGTGGTTTTTACGAAAATTAACTTTGAAAAAATATATATTGTGCTACATTGGGCTATATATATGCCAAAATGTAGCCCAAATGTAGCCCAATGTAGCCCAATGTAGCCCAAAGATGGCCACCAGAGACCAAAAAATCCAAATGTAGCCCAAATATCAGCTAGATGTAGCCCAACTGTAGCCCAATGACAGAATGTACCAGAGTGTTCTAAAGAACAACTAGAGTGCTAACAGTCTTATTTATAAAGTGAGACTTATAGTTAGGAATTAGAATTTAAAAAACGTTTGAAATTCACTGAAAAAACATAGGTTTCACACCAGTTATAGTTAGGAATTAGCATTTAAAAAACCAATGAAATTCACTGAAAAAACCATAGGTTTCACACCAGTTATAGTTAGGAATTAGCATTTAAAAAACCTATTAAATTCACTAAAAAAACCATAGGTTTCACATCAGTTATAGTTAGCTGGAAATTTTACTGACATAAAACCAATGAAATTCCACGTTATAGTTAGTTGGACTCACTATAACTTGCGCGCCTGCAATGCACTGCTGATGACGTCACATATTACATCACTCATGACATGGTCAGTGACATCACTCATGACATCACTGATGACACCATCCTTGTGACAGACTGATAGACCTCCTTTCAGTGTAATGTAACCATTGAAACACATATTCAAACAATAGAAACTAACATTTTCAAAAAAATGGAGATACCCATACCAGTTACAAAAAACAATTCACTAATTCCACCATCTATATACACATCCACTCATACACCAACAGTTTTATATAGTCACTCATACATATTCTCACTCATCATATATAGTGATACACATATACATCCTGTTACACACCGACAGTCTTACAAAAGTTACTCACACACATACTCACACATGCAAATAAACTATTGAACATCCATTTATTTGCATATACAGCTATACATACATTAGCACATTACTTCTAAGGAAACTTACACATACTTACTCTCTTAAACAATCACTTATAGAAACACATACTTATTTAAAAAGGAACTCTTTCAATCTCTCACTCTCACATATACTGACTTATATACATCAATGCTCATATATACAAGATTAAAACATATGTAGTTACTCATAAAGACACTAGTGAGACAGGCATTCACTCACTAACACACACATATACACACTCATCCACCCATACAGTCCTGCACATATGCTGTCTTCAAAACACATACAAACAGTGAGTCAGTCACCAACCCATGCAGCCACTTATACACAAAGTGAAACACTGATACATATATTTAAATATTTAAAAATTACTCGTTAATATATGTATTCACTAAGATACACTTAATAAGGCAGTTAACCAATCAATTCTTTTAAAAAAAACATCCATTTACCCACTTATTTAACCATTTATTCTTCCATCGTCCTTTACATATACAAATATAAAACATATTTATTTTTCATAAAGACACACATTCACTGGATGGTGTCATCAGTGATGTCATGAGTGATGTCACTGACCATGTCATGAGTGATGTAATATGTGACGTCATCAGCAGTGCATTGCAGGCGCGCAAGTTATAGTGAGTCCAACTAACTATAACGTGGAATTTCATTGGTTTTATGTCAGTAAAATTTCCAGCTAACTATATATATATATATATATATATATATTCACTGAAAAAACCATAGGTTTCACACCAGTTATAGTTAGGAATTAGCATTTAAAAAACCTATGAAATTCACTGAAAAAACCATAGGTTTCACACCAGTTATAGTTAGCTGGAAATTTTACTGATATAAAACCATTGAAATTCCCACGTTATAGTTAGTCGGACTCACTATAACTTGCGCGTACAATGCACTGCTGATGACATCACTCATGACATCACTGATGAGACCATCCAGTGAATGTGTGTCTTTCTGAAAAATAAATTTGTTTTATATATGTATTTGTAAAGGTCGATGGAAGAATAAATGTTTAAATAAGTGTGTAAATGGATGTTTTTTTAAAAAAAATTGGTTGGGTAACTGGCATATTATGTGTATCTTAGTGAATACATATATTAGCGAGTATTGTTTAAATATTTAAATGTTTGTATCAGTGTTTCTCTTTGTGTATAAGTGGCTGCATGGGGTTGGTGACTGACTCACTGTTTGTATGTGTTTTGAAGACAGCATATGTGCAGGACTGTATGGGTGGATGAGTGTATATATGTGTGTGTTAGTGAGTGAATGACTGTCTCACTAGTGTCTTCATTAGTAACGACATATGTTTTAATCTAGTATATGTGAGTATTGATGTATATAAGTGAGTATAGTATATATAGTGAGAGATTGTAGGAGTTCCTGTGTAAATAAGTATGTGTTTCTATAAGTGATTGTTTAAGAGAGTAAGTATGGGTAAGTTTCCTTAGAAGTAAGGTGGCAGTGTGTGTATAAATGTATATGCAAATAAATGGATGTTTAATAGTTTATTTGCATGTGTGAGTATGTGTGTGAGTAACTTTTGGATGATTGCTGATGTGTAACAGGATGTGTAGGTGTATCACTACATATGATGAGTGAGTATATGTATGAGTGACTATATAGAACTGTTGGTGAATGAGTGGATGTGTATATAGATGGTGGAATTACTGAATTGGTTGTTGTTACTGGTTTGGGTATCTCCATTTTTTTGAAAATGTTTGTTTCTATTTTTGAATATGTGTTTCAAGCGTTACATTACACTGAAATTAGGTCTGTCACTCTGTCACAAGGATGGTGTCATCAGTGATGTCATGAGTGATGTCATCAGCAGTGCATTGTACGCGCAAGTTATAGTGAGTCCGACTAACTATAACGTGGGAATTTCAATGGTTTTATATCAGTAAAATTTCCAGCTAACTATAACTGGTGTGAAACCTATGGTTTTTTCAGTGAATTTCATAGGTTTTTTAAATGCTAATTCCTAACTATAACTGGTGTGAAACCTATGGTTTTTTCAGTGAATTTCATAGGTTTTTTTAATGCTAATTCCTTTGTATATCGAGTTTCTAACCTTTTTTTTTTTACAATTTGCTGTTTTTTTTAAGTATTCATTTTTTTTATAATTTTTTTCTTTTGCGCTCTGGGTGCGCGCTCCTGGAAGCTTTCAGCTAAGCTCTCCTGTAAGCTTCTCCGAGAGCTCATCTGAAAGCGCACCCAGAGCGCAACTGTCGTTCGTGAAAAAAAAATATGAATGAAAAGTTAATAATAATGCAAAACATTTCGTACCATACAAATAAAATTTGTTTTTTTTAATATTGAAAATGATTATGCATTTCTATTAAAGATTGATGACGTCACTTCGGCGCACAACGTACGTGCCCTCGGAAGCGCCTACGTGCGCGGCTCCTAAACGCACGCAAAAGCGCCTACGATCGCGCCACGTGTGCGCCCCGGAAGCGCCTACGATCGCGCCACGTGTGCGCCCCGGAAGCGCCTACGATCGCGCAGCGTAAACGCACCCGGAAGTGCACCCGAGCGCGCAGCGTAAGCGCGTCGGGTCATGTGACCCTAAAATAACACTTTTCATTGGTTGCTAACAGTTTTTTTTTACAATGAATGAAATCCCCACCCATTTCCTTCACTTCTTCTTTCACTTTTGTGACTGAAAGACCTGCCTTTTTTGCTGCTCCTTTTTTCTTGGTTCATCATGGCTGCCAGATCATCCAGCAGTGAAGATGACTTCATTGATGAAGAGCCACCTACCCCAAAGGTGAAGGGACATTTCATCTGGAAATTTTTTAAGTTTCCAGAAGGCCAGAAGAAGGTGAATGCACCAAAAGTAGAGTGCAGGATCTGCAAAAAGGTCCTGTCACGGGGTAACCCCCTAAAAAAATACTCTTTTGGCAACTTCACGATGATTCGCCATGTGGAGACCAGGCACCCCCAGAATTTTGCCCGAGAAAGTGTCAGGGCTCTGGCACAGGAGGTTCCCAGTGGTGGGGCCTCTACATCAACAGGAGGAGCAACTTCTTCTGGAAGAGACCAATCTCAGGGGCAGGTAGCAAACATCCAACCTGCATTCAACCATGGGGTCGTCAGATGCAGATACTGCAATCAACTCCTCACCTATGGGGAGCAAAGTGTCCTGCTCATGGTTCGGGCATTAGAGAACCATCACTGCCCTTCCCACCCCTAATTTTTTTCTTTTCTTTTTGCTCCTGTTGAGCAGTTTCTATTCCCTGTTTTTGTTCCTCTTCAGTTAAAAGAAGAAAACCAAAAGTTCTTTTCAGAACTACCTCCAATTCTCATCAAAGAGCTATAATCTTAAAAAATGAAGAGTAAGTGAAATATAGTGCATTGATAATTGAAAGGAGAATGAGTAAGAAAGAACAGAAAGGTATGAGAGGTGAAAGGAAGTGAAGTAGGAGGACTGAAAGAAGGTGAGTGTTAGAAAAGAAATTTATGACACAGTGAATAAACTGGAGGCCTCATTTCTGAAAAGTGACGCATCGCTACGTGAAAATAGCGATGCGTCACTTATCTGGACGCACTCCTTATGACATTCCACATATGTCATATTTAATATATGACTAATCAATTCGCAAGGAGTTACAGATATGTCAGTATTTCTGACATATCTCTAAACACAAAAGTAACGCATTGCAGGAGTGCGTCACAAAAGTGACGCAACTCCAGTAATGTGTCCTTTCACATGGAAAAAGCACCATGTGAAAGGTTTGCTGAGAAGCAGGCGCAAGATTTTGGCGCAACTGCATCCTAAAAGTGACGCACTGCGTCATTATTAGCAAGCTTTTTGCAAGGAACACCCCCTCTGCATGCATTATACCTGACACTATTTTTTAAAAAGTGACGCATCTAGGTACATGGGTCACTTTTTAAAACTCTGCGCCATATTGTATCTGCATCAGGTATAATGTATGCAGAGGGGGCAATCCCTCGCAAAAAGCTTGGTAATAACAACGTACTGAAATCTATGAGATTTCCCTGCGTCATTTTTTGGATGCTATTGCGTCAAAATTTTGCGCCGGCCTCGCATCACTTTTATGTTTACACATATGTCAGAAATACTGACGTATCTGTAACTCCTTGCAACATGATTCGTCATACATTAAATATGACACATCTGGAATGTCATAAGGACTGTGTACAGAAAAGTGACGCATCACACCAGCAGTGTAATAAAATGTGCCTCGTTGCACTATATTTAAAGGATGCAACAGCATCCTAAAAGTGACGCAGTGAAATCTCAAACATTTCACTGCGTCGCTATTACAAAGCTTTTTGTGGGGGAACACCCCCTCTGCATACATTATACCTGACGCTATTTTTAAAAAGTGACGCATCTAGGTACATGGGTCACTTTTTAAAACTCTGCGCCATATTGTATCTGCAACATGATTCGTCATACATTAAATATGACACATCTGGAACGTCATAAGGAGTGCGCACAGAAAAGTGACGCATAACACCAGCAGTGTAATAAAATGTACCTCGTTGCACTATATTTAAAAAGTGACGCATCTAGATAGATGCGTCACTTTTTGAATATTGCATAACAATGCGCATTTTTTTACACCGCTGGTGCGTCACAAAAATTGACGCACAGGAAGCGCAAAACTAACAGCGCAAGGCCTTCATAAATATAGTCCTGGATTTAGGGGGTCAGAGGGGGTCTACTCTTCCCCCTTATGATCCAATCAGCTTCCTGCGCGCAAGTCGCTCGTCGCGCCTGGAGCGCACTCCCGTGCGCGCACGGGAGAGCGCATATGCCCGCGCAAAACGAAAAAAAAATTTTAATGCCCTGCAGGACCCTATTTTAGTCCCTACATCAAACCTAGGGGGTCAGAGGGGGTCTACTCTTCCCCCTTATGGTCATTTGCCCCTTTTTTTTTCAAACCCCTTCTGTCTCGATTTTACCGAGACACAAGATGGCGGCCGCTCCGCACTGTTTAGAATGTTTACAGACAACTGAGATCCAATCAGCTTCCTGCGCGCAAGTCGCGTGTCGCGCCTGGAGCGCACTCCCGTGCGCGCACGGGAGCGCGGCTATAGATATATATATTTTTTTGAACCTTAATTACTTAAAATCCACTGGAGCACATATCTTGAGACATAGCAAAGGCACATCGGGCTACCAGTCCCTACAATTTTGCCAAGTTTGGTGGAAATCCATTCAGCCGTTCGGGCTAAAAGTGAAATCGACCGCCCTATGGAAATTAACATGGGGAAAACGCGTTTTGGGACCCCCCTTTTATCTCGGCCCCCGCTTGACGAATCCCCCCCAAACTTTCAGGGAAGGACCGGACCGCCATGAGACCATTTTCCTGAAAACTTCAGGCAGATTCGTCAACCGGCGCCAAAGTTATTCAAAATAGAATGTTGAGATTTAACATTGAAAATTATCCTAACTATAACTACCTACTGGCGACCGCCAGTAGGTAATATATATATATATATATATATATATATATATATATATATATATATATATATATATATATATATATATATTACCTACTAGTATATATAGTTAGGATTTTTTCTCTATGGGATTTTTGAAAATTCTATGTCTAATAACTTTGGCGTTTGTGGACGGAATTGGCTGAAATTTTCAGGAAAATGGAACATTTTGTTTCTGAGCAGCCCCTGACAATTTGGGGGGGTTTCATCAAGGGGGGGCCGAGAAAAAAGGGGGGTCCCAAAACGCGTTTGTCCCATGTTAATTTCCATAGGGCGGTTGGCCTCACTTTTAGCTCGAACGGCTGAATGGATTTGCACGACACTTGGCAAAATTGTAGGGACTGTTAGCCCGATGTGCCTTTGCTAGGTCTCAATATATGTGCTCCAGTGGATTTTGAGTAATTTAGGTTCAAAAAAAAGATACATATCTGGGCGGAGCCTAACCCACATCTGATCTGATTGGCTGTCAGCACTTCATCCAAGAAGTGTTGGCAGCCATCTTGGGACCAATATACATGATAGCACCTCATTAAAAAGCATTGTAGTTAATAGAGGGTTTTAGGACTTTAGTTACATTATAAATCATTTGTTGATGGTACCATACTCGTTTTAGGAATGGTGGTGGGTTCTAAGGTGATTTTACCATGTGAAAAAACCTTCTGCTGTGATATCATGAATATTATCTGAAAGAAAACTAATATCTCATGATTTTCCCACAGTGGTTTGGAAGGGGATCTATAAGCTAAACTGAAAGCATATTTTCTGTAAATTCACATTATCTTTCTCAGTCATGTGAAAATGAAGTCTGACATTCTCAGTAAAACATGTACATCCAACAAGGACAGAGACTGTCAGTTGATTCCTTTGTGTTCTACTGCAGCCTCCTAGAGTGTTCTAAAGAACAACTAGAGCGCTAACAGTCCTACTTATTACAAAGGTATGGCACACCTGAAGCCATCTTGATTGGAATAAAGTGGTAACTCTTAAAACATTTAATTTAAAAAGAAACAACATGAGGGGGTATATTTTGCCATAGAAAGCATGATTAGTGCTGCAGAATGAAAAATTAGGGCACATTTTGAGTGACTTCTCAAATCCTTTTCTATTTCATTAAAACATTCTGACATGCAGTCTCCCAAAATGGCCACCAGAGACAAAAGAGCCCAAATGTAGCCCAAATATCACCCAGATGTAGCCCAAGTATAGCCCAATGACAGAATGTCCCAGAGTGTTCTAAAGAACAACTAGAGCGCTAACAGTCCTACTTATTACAAAGGTATGGCACACCTGAAGCCATCTTGATTGGAATAAAGTGGTAACTCTTAAAACATTTAATTTAAAAAGAAACAACATGAGGGAGTATATTTTGCCATAGAAAGTATGATTAGTGCTGCAGATTGAAAAATTAGGGCACATTTTGAGTGACTTCTCAAATCCTTTTCTATTTCATTAAAACATTCTGACATGCAGTCTCCCAAAATGGCCACCAGAGACAAAAGAGCCCAAATGTAGCCCAAATATCACCCAGATGTAGCCCAAGTATAGCCCAATGACAGAATGTCCCAGAGTGTTCTAAAGAACAACTAGAGCGCTAACAGTCCTATTTATTACAAAGGTATAGCACACCTGGAGCCATCGTGATGGGAATAAAGTGGTAACTCTTAAAACATTTAGTTTAAAAAGGAACAAAATGAGGGGGTATATTATGCAATAGAAGGTATTATTAGTGCTGCAGAAAGAAAAATTAGGGCACATTTTGAGTGACTTTTCAAATCCTCTTCTATTTCATTAAAAAATTCTGACATGCAGTCTCCCAAAATGGCCACCAGAGACAAAAGAGCCCAAATGTAGCCCAAATATCACCCAGATGTAGCCCAAGTATAGCCCAATGACAGAATGTCCCAGAGTGTTCTAAAGAACAACTAGAGCGCTAACAGTCCTACTTATTACAAAGGTATGGCACACCTGAAGCCATCTTGATTGGAATAAAGTGGTAACTCTTAAAACATTTAATTTAAAAAGGAACAAAATGAGGGGGTATATTTTGCCATATGAATTATGATTAGTGCTGCAGAAAGAAAAATTAGGGCACATTTTGAGTGACTTCTCAAACCCTCTTCAATTTCATTAAAAAATTCTGACATACAGTCTCCCAAAATGGCCACCAGAGACAAAAGAGCCCAAATGTAGCCCAAATATCACCCAGATGTAGCCCAAGTATAGCCCAATGACAGAATGTCCCAGAGTGTTCTAAAGAACAACTAGAGCGCTAACAGTCCTACTTATTACAAAGGTATGGCACACCTGAAGCCATCTTGATTGGAATAAAGTGGTAACTCTTAAAACATTTAATTTAAAAAGAAACAACATGAGGGGGTATATTTTGCCATAGAAAGTATGATTAGTGCTGCAGATTGAAAAATTAGGGCACATTTTGAGTGACTTCTCAAATCCTTTTCTATTTCATTAAAACATTCTGACATGCAGTCTCCCAAAATGGCCACCAGAGACAAAAGAGCCCAAATGTAGCCCAAATATCACCCAGATGTAGCCCAAGTATAGCCCAATGACAGAATGTCCCAGAGTGTTCTAAAGAACAACTAGAGCGCTAACAGTCCTACTTATTACAAAGGTATAGCACACCTGGAGCCATCGTGATGGGAATAAAGTGGTAACTCTTAAAACATTTAATTTAAAAAGGAACAAAATGAGGGGGTATATTATGCAATAGAAGGTATTATTAGTGCTGCAGAAAGAAAAATTAGGGCACATGTTGAGTGACTTTTCAAATCCTCTTCTATTACATTAAAAAATTCTGACATGCAGTCTCCCAAAATGGCCACCAGAGACAAAAGAGCCCAAATGTAGCCCAAATATCACCCAGATGTAGCCCAAGGATAGCCCAATGACAGAATGTCCCAGAGTGTTCTAAAGAACAACTAGAGCGCTAACAGTCCTACTTATTACAAAGGTATGGCACACCTGAAGCCATCTTGATTGGAATAAAGTGGTAACTCTTAAAACATTTAATTTAAAAAGGAACAAAATGAGGGGGTATATTTTGCCATATGAATTATGATTAGTGCTGCAGAAAGAAAAATTAGGGCACATTTTGAGTGACTTCTCAAACCCTCTTCAATTTCATTAAAAAATTCTGACATACAGTCTCCCAAGATGGCCACCAGAGACAAAAGAGCCTAAATGTAGCCCAAATATCACCCAGATGTACCCCAAGTATAGCCCAATGACAGAATGTCCCAGAGTGTTTTAAAGAACAACTAGAGCGCTAACAGTCTTACTTATGACAAAAGTATCGCACACCAGAAGCCATCTTGATTGGAATGGAGTGGTAAGTCTGAAAACACTCAATTTAAAAAGGAACAACACGAGGGGGTTAATTTTGCCATAGAAAGTATGATTAGTGCTTCAGAAAGAAAAATTAGGGATCATTTTGAGTGACTTCTCAAATCCTCTTCTATTTCATTAAAAAAATTCTGACATGCAGACTGAAACATGCACTTTATATACCAGCAGCAGACGTCCCTGGTGAGCAGTAGCTTTACTACAGTGATCTAATGTGCAACTAGAGTGCTAACATTCAGAATTTATGGCAAATGTGTGACACATCTGAATGCCTTCTTGATGGAACCAAAGTAAACAAGCATTGAAAATGCAATAGATCTCGCCCTCGTTTAAGTTAAAGCCATTCTGTTTGTAATGAGGTGGCTTTTTAGCTTTGCTTTTATTAGTGTTTTTTCAACTTTAATGTAAATAACATGCATCTGTATGCATATAAGTATATGTATGCATGCATTTATGTTTGTATTTATATAGATATACAGATGATATATGTTTATATATGTATGTATATATATATATTCACTGAAAAAATCATAGGCTATAGACCATATATAGTTAGGAAATAGCATTTACAAAACCTTGAAAATTCACTGAAAAAATCATAGGTTATAGACCATATATAGTTAGGAATTAGCATTTACAAAACCTTGAAAATTCACTGAAAAAACCATAGGTTATAGACCATATATAGGTAGGAATTCGCATTTACAAAACCTTATTTTACTCACACAAAACCATTCAAATTCCATATATAGTTAGTTGCACTAACTATATATCGCGCACCCGCAATCCACTGCTGATGATGTCACATATTACATCATTCATGACATGGTCAGTGACATCACTGATGACATCACTGATGACATCTCAAATGACATCACTGATGGCATCACTGATGACAACATCCAGTGACTGTATGTTTCTGTAAAGTTAAAATATGTCTTACATATTGAAGAATGAGTGGATGTATAAGTGTCTGGATGAAGGATTTAGTAGGTGCATGACTGACTGTATGAGTGAGTGATTAAATGTGTCTCACTGAGTTCATGGGTTAGTGACTAAACTGTCTTAATTTGTGCATCATTATGTCTGTTGTTCTGTAAACTGTTGCATGTGTTGATAAGTAGCTATATGAGTAACTATATGGGTTATTGATTGGTTGCCCAAGTATTTGTATGGGAGACTGAGTGTGTGTGTGGGTGGCTGGGAGGTGTATGACTCTGTGCATAGATGTGTGAGCAGTTGATTCACTAGATGTATGGTTTCAAAAGTGCATGTGGAAACAGCTGTATGGGCGGTTGACTGTGTGCATGAGTGTATTGGTGAGTGAATGGATATCTCAGTGCTACATGTCAAAGTAAGTACATATGTAAAACACAGTACATGTGAGAGTTGACATATATAAATAACTGTGCATAAGAGCCAGTGAATGTGTGAGTGGCTGTATGGATCATTGTGAACTTGTATCAGGGATTGTATAAGAGAGTAAATATGTGTTAGTATATGTTTGAATAAGTAAAGTTTGTATAACTGTATAGTTGAGGAAATGGAGGTGTGATTGATTCTTTGCATGACTGACTAGGTGTGTGTGTAACTCCATGGATGAGTGACAGTCTGTGAGTGTCTGTTTACACTGATTGTATCTAAGGTTATATTAGAGTCTGAAGAGGTTCACCGTATTATCACATGAATGATATCATCAGTGATGTGATCAGTAATGTCAAATGAGATGTCATCAGTGATGTCATCAGTGATGTCATTTGAGATGTCATCAGTGATGTCATCAGTGATGTCACTGAGCGGGGCGTGGCTTGGGCGCCGATGGCGATGGTCGCCTGAGAGCTCGGCTCCGGGACTAAGCCCGAAATTATCCTGAACATCGGGGGCTGAGGGGCGCCCCAGACCCCGCATTTGGTTGAGCGAGGCGACGACACCCTGCCGGGGGCCTTGGTGGAGTTTGGACGGGGGTGGCATCGCAGAAATGCCGAAGTTTGCGGAGTTGCGGAGTGCGACCCAACATGGCGCCCGGACCCCTTTGTCCCCTTGATCGAAACTACGGAGTTGAAGAGGTTTTGCGGGTGTCGACTGGCACCCGGCTTCACCATCCTCAGTTGATTTAGACATTGGACATTGGCAGGCTCGGACCTTCTACAATGGGTTCATACTCGATTAGACGACCGGGCGGGTGCCCACGCACTAGAGGGCACCGGGCGCGGGTGCCCTCTGTTCCAGGCGGTGGTCTGCACCGCGACTCCGCAACTAGCTACGATTTCCTGACCAACTCAACTACATGGGTGGCGCGACACTCTGGCGCCACAGATCAACCGAGGGAGTTGGTGGCCCTCGCCCCGGAGCTATAGTGGGTGAACGGACCTGCCCGACTCGGCGACGGTTGTCTCCGCCCCCTCATCGGTGCCCTCGGACGCCGTGGCGGTGGCGTGAGCCGAAGCGGCGGAGTCTCCACAGGCTCTGGAGAAGGAGATCGCCCATACCCGACTTGAGAACGAACTCCCGGGAAGGTCGTGCTGGACACCTGTACACGGAGACGCCTACTCCGGGACCCTCACGGAGAGCCCCTGGCAGCATGGGGAAACCTAAGGGAGCCAAGGGATCCAGCCAGACCACCTCAGACTCTGAAGCCCAGGACAAGGAAGAGCATGGAGACCCTAAAAGACCTGGTGGCGCACCACTGCAGCAACAATTCGACCGTGTACTGGAAGCGATAGAGGCAACTCGGTCGGCCCTCCAGCAGGACATTGCCCAGGTGGCGACGGGCCTGGGCCTCCTTAGGGCAGACCATGGTAAACTCTCGGACCGGGTCAAGGAGGTGGAGGGCACGGTGAAGACCTTAGAACCGGCGCAGAGAACCCTGGCTGCGACAATAAAGGATGCCATGTCCCGAATTGAGACCCTCGAACAGAGGGCGGAGGATGCGGAAGGCCGCAACAGGAGGAATAACATTCGGGTGGTGGGCCTGCCGGAGAAAATCGAGGATGGCGATATGGTGCGATACTTGGAGACCTGGCTCCGAGATACGGTGGTCCCGGAGGGCCTATCCTCCTTTTACACACTAGAACGGGCCCACAGAGTCCCAGCACGGCCCCCACAGCAGGGACGCGCCCCAAGGCCAGTGGTGGCGCGGTTGCTACATTTCCGGGACAGAGACCTGATCCTAAATGCCGCCAGGCACAATGGCCCGTTCCAGGTTGCAAACAGTCAGGTGAATATCTTCCCTGACTACACCTACGAGACGCAGCGCAAGCGGTTCTCCTTCCTGGCGGTTAAGCGTGAACTCAGGAGTGAGGGCATCCAATATTCACTCCTATTTCCCGCAAGGCTCCGCGTCATTGTCAACGACAAAACCCAGTTCTTCGACACCCCAGAGGAGGTCTGTGACTGGCTCGAGCTGTACCGGGCAGGGAAAGATGGTTATAGCACCTCGACCCATCAGGCGGAGGAGCCGGAACAAAGGAGGCGATCTAAGAGGGTCAGGAACCGCCGCGGCCGCACGGGAGGGCCCTCGACTGCGGAGACATCATCGGAGCGGAGGGGAGTGTTGGAAGTTCTGTCGGAACTGTCGGGAGCAAGAGGCGGATTCATCGAGGAGGAGGAAGAAAACCCGGGTGCTCAGGGGGCACCATCGGACTCGGAAGATTCAGTGGCAGACAGTACCCATACACCGGTGATCACACCGAAATCGGTGGAGGACCTTTTGGACGGACAAGGGTAACGGGATATGCTGCCTTGTTTTGGGTGGGGGCCCGGCAGGGGGGAGGCGGTTGCCGTTCTTTATTGCTGACAACGAAGGAGGGAGGGTTGGGGGGCTTCTGCTCTTGCCCCGGAAGGTTTTGACACCGGAGGGGGCTTACTATAGTCCTGGTAGCCTGGGCGACGAGGGCCCACTGCCTCCGCCCAGCCCGCACCTGGCCCATAAGGCCTTCCTACGGTGGCGACCGTAGGACTAGTGGGGATTTTGGGGTTGATCTCCGTAGAGGTTTGGATGGGATCTAGATGGTGCAGTTTGGGTCCTGTTCTGGGGTGGGTGGGGGGGGGGCTTTGTTGGTTTTTGGGTGGTTTGGTTCTGGTTGGGGAAAATGGCCGCCGTCAGCGCTGGGAGGATTGATGCTTTTTCTTTGTGGGGACCCGAACGGGGAGACTGTGCAAGAACACTCTGGGACAATGGCTGATGTTGCTAACTTGAAATGTATTACTTGGAACGTGAGGGGGCTTCACACTATGTCCAGGCGTCACAAGGTTCATGCTTATTTAGTGCGTAGGGGAGTGCACATGGCGCTGCTGCAGGAAACGCATCTGAACAAGGCGGAAGGGGCGGCGCTTCAGCGTAGGTGGCGAGGGCAGGTCTTTTCCACGGCGTACTCTGCTTATGCCAGGGGGGCGCTAATATGGATTAGGGCAGGAGTCCCCTTCCAGGTCACGAGGACAGTGTTGGACCCAGAGGGGCGTTTCGTGGCCATCTCAGGCACGCTAGGAGGGAGGGACCTGAACGTTTGCTGTGTGTATGCTCCTAATGTGGACCAGACTGCCTTCCTTTCCAGGTTATCGGGCTCGCTGGCCCACTTTTTCGCCGGGCCCCTCCTGCTGGGGGGAGACTTTAACTCCGTAGTGGATGTAGACATAGACCGCTCGCATCCCCCGCTCCCCGATTCCCCGGTCCGGCGGACGGCTAAGGGTCGTCAAGATTGGCAGACCCGCTGGGGTTTGACGGACATTTGGAGGGCGCATCACCCTGCGTCTAGAGATTATTCATACTTTTCGAGCCTTCATGAGCTGCATGTCAGACTAGATGGCTTTCTAGGGTCGTCCGAATTAGTTTCGGCAGCGGTCCGATCGGAGTACTTATCGCGAACCATCTCGGACCATAACCCCCTCCTACTGGACATTCGCTGGTTCCCTGGGACGCCGGCAGTACCCACCTGGAAGATGCGCCCCGAGATCCTCGAGGACAGTGTCTTCAAGGCGGACCTAGGGGAGAGAATCACGGATTATTTTGCGTCCAACGGCGGCTCCGCGAGTACTAGGGCGTTCGAATGGGACGCTTTCAAGGTGGTGGTGAGGGGCTACTGTATCTCTAAGAAGGTGGGCATGCGGCGTGTTATCCTGGCTGACTTAGACACAGCGGACCGAGCACTCCGCGAGCTCGAAATTAGCCGCCCCGGACGCCCGGAATTGCAAACACGAACGGTAGAGGCGAGGGAGAAGGTAGCGGTGGAGGTCGAACGGCTCCGCTGTTTCGATTATAAGGCCTATACGATCCGGTCTATTGCGGAGGGCGACAGGTCGAGCGCGTTACTGGCGTGGTTGGCCAACCCTACGCGCCAGTCCCAAACGACGACAAATATGCGTAGGGCGGATGGGACCGAGGTGTGCACCCAACCGGAGATTCTTAGTTGCTTCCGGCATTACTACGAAAGTTTATACCGCAGCCGCTCCGCACGTGACCCAGACCGGCTTGAGAACTATCTTAGCCCACTGGAACTCCGCACAGTAGGACAGGAAGTGGCGGAAACCCTGGGTTCTGATATCGACTTGGGGGAGATCCGCGGGGCCATCAAACGGATGGCGAGGAACAAGACCCCGGGCCTAGATGGCCTACCGGTGGAGTTCTATGCAGCTTACGCTGACCTTTTGGCCCCTCGATTACTGGTGGTCTACAGGGAGGCGAAGAGGTTGGGTCGTCTCCCTGGCTCGATGTGCGAGGCGTTGGTGGTTCCTCTCCTCAAACCAGGCCGAGACTCGTCTGACCCGGGGTCCTACCGTCCCCTTTCAATGCTGACGGTGGACTACAAAATATTGAGCAGCATCTTGGCCTCGAGGCTGCTAGGACATATGAGTTCCCTAGTGCATGAAGACCAAGCCGGTTTCATCCCACGGCGGAATACGACTATGAACATCCGAAGGTTGTTCCGCTTGATTGGGGAACCATTCGTGGATGCCCCGTCCCCGGTAGTCTTGTCGGTGGACCTGGAGAAGGCTTTTGATAGCCTGGAGTGGGACTACCTATGCACGGTATTACGGAAATTCGGCCTCGGGGAGGGATTTGTCAAATGGACAGCAGTCCTCTACGCTTCCGCTTCGGCCAGGGTTAGATCGGGCCCTTTGATTTCATCGCGATATCCGGTGGAGCGTGGCACGCGGCAGGGGTGCTCCTTATCCCCGCTTCTTTTTGCACTAGCGGTGGAGCCACTAGCGATGCATCTTCGCTCGGGAGCCTACTATACGGGCTTATGGACAGCGACGGGCCCGCATTACGTCTCGCTCTATGCGGACGACCTGTTGCTCTTCCTGGAGGATCCGGTCGACGCGTTGCGGGGAGCTGAATTAGCGCTAACGGAGTTCGGAGCGGTCTCAGGCCTCCAAGTGAACTGGTCTAAGACCTGCCTCTTCCCGATGCGTAGGGGTACCCCCACTCCTGCGCTAAGTAAGGAGATCAGATGGGAGCCCGACTGCTTTAAATACCTTGGGGTATTTGTGTACCACGACCAACCCGACCTCCTAGATGGAAACATTGCCCGTTGCATACGAGCACTCCGAGGTAGCATGGACTTTTGGGCCACGCTGCCGCTCTCCGTGGCGGGACGCATCGCCCTGCTCAAAATGGTGGCGCTCCCCTGACTATTGTATTATTTTCGGACTTTGCCGATCTGGGTCCCTCCGGCCACGTTTCGTCGCTTGCGTTCTATGGTGGTCGGGTTCCTTTGGGGAACGGGCCGGCGGCGGGTGGCCCTCAATACCCTGATGAGGCCGAAGGACGAGGGGGGGCTCGCTGTGCCGGACTTCGAGAAGTATTACCTAGCGGCGCAGCTCCAGACCTACACCCAGGAGATAGCCAGGGAATTCAGAGGCCCGGAAGAAGGTAGAGGGACGGGTATGGCCAGGCACGTCCTCTCCTTTGTGGCGCTGCGACAGCGCTTGGTCCTACGGGACCTGTCGATGGAGGAGCGGACTATCCGACTCTGTTGGAATCGGGCTCATAGCAGAGGCCGCCTACGGACGCCATATGCGCCTGAAATACCATTGGGGATGCTGACGGCCCTCCCCCACGGAGGAGATTGGTCACGACTGGCGGACTGGGAGGATTCCGGTTTACAGCTCGTCGGGGACCTGTACGAGGACGGAGTGCTCCTGTCCTTTCAGGATCTCATTGACCGCTTTGGGATCCCCCGGGGCGACTTTCTGCTGCACTCGGCCATTGTGCGAGCGATCCAGGCGCACTGGCAAAACGGGCTAGAGGAACCTCAATTATCTCAGGTGTGCCAGTACGTAATGATGTCGGCGGGCACGGTGAAGGCGGTCACTTGCCTCTACGGCAGGTTGATTGCCGAGGGGCTGGTTCCTCTCGCCACACTGAAGTCCCGCTGGGAAGAGGACATTGGTAGGGAGATCCCGGAGACGACCTGGTCCCAGCTGGTGAGGCGTGCCTGGAAGGGTACACGTAGCGCCCGTTTCCAACTGGTCCACTATTATGTTCTCCATAGAGCGTACCTAACCCCGGTAAAGATCAGGCGTTATTTTGCCACGGCTTCGGCGGAATGTCCTAGGTGCCCGGCTCAGGAGGCGGACCTCCTACACATGCTATGGGCCTGTCCAAGACTGACGTCCTACTGGCAGGAGGTGGCGACGACTTTGGAGGAGGTGACGGGGAGGCACTTATCATTCGATGTGGCGGTAGGGCTCTTGCACTGGTTCCCCCATACCCCCCGGAATAAAATCACCAGTAAATTTATCGACCTGGGGCTCCTACTTGCTAAGCGAGAGGTGACCAGGAACTGGAAGGCACGAGCTGGTCCTACGGGCAGCAGATGGCACAGTGAGCTTTTGAAATGGGCGGCGGGTGAGAGCGCGCTGCGATATCAGTTGGCTTGGAGGCAGGGCAATGAGAAGGCGCAGGAGGCCGCGTTAGAATGGGAAACGTTGGTGCAGGCCCTCAGAGATTATTGTACCCCCAGCGACTCCGAAAGTGAAGAAGCAACTCGACCCGAGTCCCGTTAAACATTAGCATTGATAGCACTATTACCTTCCCCGTGGGTCAAGCAGTGGATCCTATGTTGATGAGCTCCCTGGCGCTGATGGTGGGGGGGGGGGAGGGGGGGGGGTTTCACAGTCACTGGGAATTTTGAGGGGGGGGTTTCTTTTTGGGGTTTTGGGTTTGTTTAGAAAAGCAGATGACGGACAGTGTGTTATCCGGACCAGTTCCAGCATCCTACTGACCCCAGCTGCATTTGCCGCCCAACCCCAGGGATATGGGCTGATAGGCTGTATAGCAACGTTATAGAAGGGGGTCGGTGGGCTATACCTTGTATATGTTGTTGATAATACGATACTGGTCGCTACTGTATTGTTTTACTGATTCCTGCAATAAAAATATATTTAAAAAAAAAAAAAAAAATCAGTGATGTCACTGACCATGTCATGAATGATGTAATATGTGACATCATCAGCAGTGGATTGCGGGTGCGCGATATATAGTTAGTGCAACTAACTATATATGGAATTTGAATGGTTTTGTGTGAGTAAAATAAGGTTTTGTAAATGCGAATTCCTAACTATATATGGTCTATAACCTATGGTTTTTTCAGTGAATTTTCAAGGTTTTGTAAATGCTAATTCCTAACTATATATGGTCTATAACCTATGGTTTTTTCAGTGAATATATATATATATATATATTCAAACAGCGTAACTCCTTCTTCAAAAAATAACAGCGCAGGACACCTCAGGATGCTTCATTTAGTTTATTGGCAAAAGTGAAAGCTGCCTACCGATGTGTTTCGCCAGCTACGGCTTGGTCACGGTGAAGCCAAAATCGTGCAGATTCCATTTACATACACAAATCATAAAGATGAAAAGAGGACTAGACTCTTGCTCGTGAATATTTACACGGCAGACATTTTGTAGCGGTTTTACCATAATTCAGTTTAGAACATTGATAATTACAAAGATAAGAAGCACTAACCACAACTCATATCGTGCTTGTTAGGTCAATAATTAAACCAAAAATGGATCAGCATGCCCATATTAACACTTTGTCAGAGAAAATAATAATGTCTCTTTGCAATCCGCAAAATAACCGGTCATACATTTAACAAATAAATATACTATGTTATAATTGCATTCATTTTTGACTCTGCGCAATTAAACAGTGCCATTCTAGTCATTATGGGTGAAGGTTCAGTTTAAATTTCTCAAGTAGTTCGATGATGAACCTCCTTTCCATTATACTGATGTGACCTGCATCAATACCCGTCCCGCCCCAGTGGGCATATGATTCACTTAAATTGTACATCTCGCCCCTGTGGGCAAATCCTCAAGTGTCTTAAAACGTGCCGACCCTTGGTTTCAACTATACACCAGTTTATTAATTCATATTCACATCTTGTATTTGATTCTCCTCATGTTATGGTTATTCCACATGGAGTCTTGGTCCTAATTCCTAAAATAAAACAAAAATAACAGACAAGTGTTAAGTGAAAAATAAAAATATCATACTAATAAAAACTTGATTCTTCATATGTACACTTAAAAACGTATAAAAGTCTCGGCAATATTACGGAAAGTGCATTTACACTCTCCTACTCTTACAGTTACAGCCTCTTCTCGTTTGTGGATCAACCCAAGTGTACAGCTAACTCCTCACTTGAGTTCAAACCTACAGGGTGTGAGGTTTCAAAGTCTATGATGTACTTAGACTCCAATATTCTTAATTGGCGTTGTCTATCCCCTCCTCTTACCACCTGTTTTACTGCATCCAAAACTACGTACGCCAATAGTTTATCATTTTGTCCATGGTAAGTTTTGAAGTGCCGAGCAACCGGATATTGTTCATTTTTGTTCCTAATTGCTCCTTTATGCTCCAGTACTCTCTTTTTAGTTCGATGTATAGTACTGCCTATGTAATTTTTTTGACATGGACATTTTCGGCAGTATACACAAAATTCAGCATTACAATCAAAGGGCCCTTTGATTGTAAACAGTCTCATACTATTAGGTACTTTGATGTTTTCACAACTCTTGCTTCCTCTACAAGCCTTGCACCCAGCACTTCTTTTCAGACACGCTTTTGAAAAAGATGTATTCAAGGGGGGCCGTGGGGTTTGGATGCACCACCCTCGATACGGAGAAGTAATGCCAGGATTAAGGACTAGTTACCTGGCTGGGGCCCAAGGTAGTGCTCCATAATAGCAGGCATTGTGCATATCAATGTTTTTTAATAAAATGGCACTACAGCCCCCAGCATGCATTGGACAATTTCTCATTGAGAGCGGCCCCATCGGGGGCATGTCATCTTGTGACATTGATACTGGGGGTGAGTGCAGCACACAGCACTTCTTTTCAGACACACCTTTGAAAAAGATGTATTATTGAAACGCTTCAGGCGTTTGGAAAGCTGCGTTATCGTACTGGCCACAGAAGCTGCGTCCATACCTGTAGAGTACAGGCTGGTAACCTGCTTTACTCCTCGCGTGCCACTCAACAGGGCTACCATATGTTTTAGAATCTAATGGCGACGGCCCAGCCGTCGAGTGAGCACCATCCCGGATTCAAGGGGGGCCGTGGGGGTTGGATGCACCACCATTGATACAGAGAAGTAATGCCAGGATTAAGGACTCGTACGTGGCTGGGGCCCAAGCTAGGGCTCCGTAATCGCAGTCATTGTGCATATCATTGGTTTTTAATAAAATGACACTACAGCCCCCAGCATGCATTGGACATTGTCTCATTGAGAACGGCCCCATCGGGGGCGTTTCATCTTGTAAAATTGATACTGGGGGGAGTGCGGCACACAGCACTTCTTTTCAGACACGCCTTTGAAAAAGATGTATTATCGAAATGTGTCAGGCGTTTGGAAAGCTGAGTTATCGTACTGGCCACAGAAGCTGCGTCCATACCTGTAGAATACAGGCTGGTAACCTGCTTTACTCCTCGTGTGCCACTCAACAGGGCTACCATGTGTTTTGGAATATATATATACGGGCCTCCATGTGTAAGGCCTGTACACATGGAGTCAGCACCTCAAAATACAAAACACCATTGGAGAAAGGAAACATCTTATCACTAAGGCGCTCACCTGCAAAACAGACCACGCGGTTTATGTGCTGGAGTGCCCTTGCAATCTAAAATATGTCGGCAGTACCAAACTGCCGGGACATAAAAGTGTGCTCCAGCACATAAGGGCAATTAAAAACCAAGATCCCTTATACCCAATAGCCCGCCATTTTTGTGAGAAACACAAATCAGACACTCAATGTTTACGGTACTTTCTAATTGACAGTGTACCGTTGCAGAAAAGAGGAGGTGGCAGGGTAAAAGCGCTGAGACGATAAGAAACCAAATATATTCTTGAATTTGATTCCAGAACACCGATCTTAATAACACTGAAGACCGGTATACACTTGCCTTTAAATTAAATTAAATTAATGAACATTGTTGAAATGACAATATTAAATCAACATATCAATAAGTGAGATGCTGACAACAATACAGTTTAAACATAAGTTTTTTAATTGACCGCCACTAATTGATTCTTTTATACAATTTTACACATGGTTTTAGGGTTTTTTAAGGTAACAGGTCGTTGTTTAGATGTAGTTTCATAAATAGGGAAGCACTAGGCACTTTTTTTTAGCAAACTTTGCACATAATTTTGGTCTACTAAACTCAAATCCGCACTTCATTCTCCACAGTACTGTATCAATCTATTTATTATGTAACCTCCAGAAGATAGGCAAAATATTAGGACAATTAGCATGATTTTAAAGGGGCTTTTAAGATGCCATTGCATTTTATTGATCAATATGTTTTTAATCTCGTTTTTCTTAAAATGTGCTGGTCCCTTATATTTAAATATTTAAATATTTATTCAAGTGTTTATTTATTTATCATGCAATATTTGCACATATGTGTCATGCTCTGAAAAATGTTTGCTTAGGTAAATCAGAGTATCTTATGGCAAGCAATGTTATGTATTGGTTAGTGGGAGGGAGGGAACCCTACCCCATGGTATTTATACCTGAACCTTTTACAAATGTGACAAATCAAATTGTGCCTAAACCAGACAAATGTCCTAACGTCACACAATGGGAGCACAAGAAGGAATATACTGTTGGAATCTGAATTATTTCTGACTTAAATAACAGTGTGTACCATAATGTCTGAGTACTCAAAAAGCGGAGAGCTAAAATGTTATGTAGACACAATTGCAATTTAACACAGTGTTTGTTCACTTTATTTTGGGTGTATATCACTTTAACAACAACAAAAAAATGGCCTTAAAACCGGAACCAGTAACGTGTAGCGCGTCATGTGATCAAGATCCCACAGGATCGAAACACGTCATGCAGATGGTGGACTGTGGCTGGGAATAAATCTACTTGCACTTACTTGGGTCCTGGCTCCTCTGTTTCCTGCGGCAACGTGTGGTCCGATTGAAGGGACGAAGGGAGTACGATAATATATATGTGATCAAGGGTGGGGAGCGCCCGAAACGCGTAATGGCAGATAATGGCAGACAAGGCAAAATAAAATAACTATTGCGCACAAACATTGGGTCCACGCTCGTTCTTTGTCCTGGAATTGGAATGGTGAGTTTGAGTTGGAGAATATATATATCTATCTATCTATACTACTGTTATAAAGTAAGAACTGGGAACCTTTGAGGCGGGTAAACTCGGGAACCACAGCGCCAATCCAAACACCCAATACATCATTGGAATTGGCAAGGTCTGCAGAGTGACATAGGCTATATACCCCCAAAAAATATACGTTGTTTAAAAAATATGCCTTACAAAAAAAAGTAGTCCCTTGGAAGTAGTGCCGGCCGTGTGCGCTAACATGCTGACATCATCAGGAGCCCGAGGAGGATACTACCATTGCTGTTGTTTTGTGTTGTCCTCTGGGCGCTGGGCACTGCTTACTGACCCCCTCGGTGCTTTACAATGGATGTACTCTCTGACTTGGATCCCCTGACTGGATGGAAAGTTTTACGGTAGGCGTCCACTGTCATATTTGTGTTTCTGTCTATGCGCAACCCCCTTAAAAACGGCGTTTAAGTTCCTGCTCGGGCGTGAAACTGAGCGTTTGGTGCCACAGCAAACAGCTCGCCAAATACATCCCCGATGGGAGGAATGCCGGGGTTATTATTTACGTCTTCCATGACAGCCCATGGGCTGCAGTCAGGGCTCGGAGCATGATGTTCTGTTGCTCCCTTGAAAACATGTTTGCAAGAAAGAGCAACTTTCCAACAGAGGAAGTGCTAACGCAGAGCAGTCTCGCTGCCTTTGTTACAAGGTGGAAAGTTATAGTTTGTCTCTGGAGTAGCGGTGACCTCGTGCGTCCGTAAATGTCGCTCTGTTGGTTGTGTCAGTACCGTATCATGGCAGGTGGGAGAAGATTACCATTTGTTTCCTGGCTTTCTTATAGTTGTGGTTTTGCATGTCCTAATGTAAAACGGGAACGGGAACTACAACCCCCATAATACAACTTTTAACAAAATGACCGAACTACTCATGTGCGCCAGTTGAAAACATGGGCTCCGTCTGCGTAATAATTTACAGTTTGTGGTATTTTTCATTGTTTGGGACAGTTATGCTGTGCACATTGCTTTCTGTTGATGGTTCAAAGGCTGCCATCCAGAGGCGCTACTAGAGCCAAATTTCGGGGGGCTAAGAAAAAATTTCGGGGAGGAAAAGTAACGCGACGTTCAGCGGGAGGAGCGCGGAAGACAGCGGCGGCAACAGTGGGGCCGTGGGGCTGAGACGGCCCCCAAGGAAGACGTGAGGTAAGCGACGCCCCTCGTGTAAAAAGGCTATTTTGACTGAGCTACACAAACCTGACAGCAGAGACCATAAATAACTGAGTACACATATTCGAGTGCAGTTTGTTGTGTGTGGTGCACGTTTATTAATACTCCAAGTCTGCTGCAGGCCAGAGTGGAGGATGCAGCCTCATTGGGGATTGAATGCAGTGATGTTTAGAGTTGTGCTGTGCGCCCCAGGCGCTGATTACTCTTGAGATTGTGTGTTGTCCTGACAGCAGAGACCATAAATAACTGAGTACACATATTCGAGGGCAGTTTGTCGTGTGTGATGCACGTTTATTAATACTCCAAGTCGCCGTCTGCTGCAGGCCAGAGTGGGGGATGCAGCCTCATTGGGGATTGGTAACTCCTGACGTGGTGTCAGAGAGAGTGAGGAACCAATAGTTGGCCTTCTGTTCGCACCTTCTATGAGCCGACAAGCACACAGTAGGATGACGCAAGGTAAGGGAGTTCCTGCTACCTGGAACCCTCATTGCCCCCGGACAACGTCGGGACAGGCTGCTAATATATATATATATATATATATATCTATATATATATATATATATATATATATATATATATATATATATATATATATATATATATATATATATATATATATATATATATATATATATATATATATATATATATATATATATATATATATATATATATATATATATATCTATATATATATCTATATATATATATATATATATATAGATATATATATATATATAGATATCCACAGAATCCTCTCGTTCCGAACAAGGATGACAAGCCACACCATCAGGTACTTCAGAAGGTTGTTTATTTGGGCATAAACAAACGACGCGTTTCGAGCTCACGGGCTCTTGGTCACATGACCAGCATTTTTTTACTCATCTTTAAATACTGATACAAAATCATAGAAAGGGAAGAAAGGTCTCCGTGTTTACAAACATCACACGGAGATCTCTTTAAAAGCTATGCGTTTATTCACAGCAAAATTAGAGACTCGTAGAGTATCTATAATAATGCATTTTCCCACTTGTTTGGTTTTAAAGAAAAAAATGTAAGTGAAACATAACATTTCAGGTTAAATGTATCACGTTTCATAAGGCACATTAAGGGTATAGTACCCGTAGTATAATTTCCGAAATAACAGGTTGGAAGGTGAGGAGAAAGTGATCAAGGAGAAATGGAAACTGTAATTTGAGAAAGGATATGGATATATCTATAAAGATTAAGATCGCTTGGGTGTAGTACCCTCTGTATCATCATCTTATGTGTTCCAATCTTATTTTAATCGTGTTAAAATAAGTGAAAAAAGAGCTATGGTCTATGTCTAGTCAATAATGTCAAATAGTGAGAATATGTTGCTCAAAAATAATTTTCTCTACCCCCCCAAAAAGAAAAGAGAGAAAGATCTCGTGCTCATAGTCGTATTCAATAAATCCATGTGAAGCAGTGGTGCTCATAGCAATACTTTCTATCAGTGGTTTGCGCTTCATGTCAAGACGAGGTCTTACACTCTAGGGAAAGAGAAACAGTGAAAACAGAACATATTAGTACATTGAAATCAACTGTACATATTCATTTTTAGGACATCATAGCTCTATACACGAAGTCACAGTATTCCACAATTTCAACCTGTTAATTGTTTTGAAATAATAAATAGCTATATTCAGCAAAGAACCAAACGTTACTGAAAAACAAATAATATTAGTTAAAAGACATATTTGAAGAGATATGCCATGAAATCAGAGTACCTTAAGAGGGAAACTGGGAAGCATGCAG
The DNA here is from genome assembly GCF_964263255.1 of Lissotriton vulgaris. Lineage (NCBI taxonomy): Eukaryota > Metazoa > Chordata > Amphibia > Caudata > Salamandridae > Lissotriton > Lissotriton vulgaris. The sequence continues at coordinate 49,597 of NW_028252324.1, forward strand.
AACAGCAGTTCACAAATGTACATACATTTCTTCGTCAATATTCATCCCAAAAGGAAAGATACACCCTGCCTGTAAAATGAATTTGGACTCTGCTCTGCGTAAAGCTGTCAGACGATCCCCTCCTCTGATGTGTTTGGGGATAGAATCAAGTGCGAAAAATTTCGCTTTGGTCCAATCTCCATCATGGTATTGGTGGAAGTGTTTGGCCGTACTGTATGCAAAGTCCTTGTTTGTGATTGCACGCCAGTGCTCCAAAATTCGCTTTTTTACGGGGAAAGTGGTAGAGCCTATGTACCATTTGCCACAAGGGCAAGTAACGACATAGATGACATGGTCAGTGGTACACTGGATGTTTTTGGTTATTCTCCATTTCCTTTTTATTCTTTTAAGCTCGACTTCCCTTACGTTGGAGCTGTGGCTGCAGGCCTTGCACTTCCCACACCTGAAAAACCCTCCTTTTGCTGACAGCCAGGTCTTCTTTTTCTCTAAGTGACTCTGTACTATTAGATCTTTGATAGACTTTCCTCTTCTATAGGTGATGGAGGGGTGTGGGTCTAGCCTTTCTTTTAGTACCTTGTCTTGTAAAAGGATATCCCATCTCTTCCTTATTATCTGGCTGAAAGCTGAGGACTGGGTATTGTAGGTGGTTATCAGTCTTATAGGAGTTTTTGGATTGGGGGGACTGGCTCTGGAGTCTTTAAATAATGCCTCGTTTCTCTGGATGAGGGCTACTCTGTCTTCGCCTTTTTTCAACATATTGGCGTGGTAACCTCTCACTCTGAACCTGTCGTGCATTATTTTCTTGTGTTCCTGATATTTCTCTTCAGTGCTGCAGTTCCTCCTGGCGCGTAAAAACTCGCCAAAAGGGATTGCCCACCTAAAGCTAGGAGGGTGGCAACTATTCGAATGGAGCACAGAGTTCCCTGCCGTTGTTTTTCTAAAGATCTCTGTTTCGATCGTATTGTTCTTGATCACTAGTCTGATATCAAGAAAGTCGATCGTCTGCTGACTATGCTGCATTGTAAATCTTAGATTCAGGTTGTTCAAGTTAAGTGCTTCCACAAATCCAATTAAGTCGTTCTCGCTCCCCTCCCACACAAAAAAGACATCATCTATATAGCGGAGCCAGACATTCACGCATTTGGTCCAATGTTCCAGGTCGTCGTTCCTGAGCACCTGCTCCTCCCACCAGCCCACCAGGAGGTTGGCGTAGCTGGGGGCAAAGCAGGTGCCCATGGAAGTCCCCTGGATTTGTTTGTATAGAGACCCATTGAACAGGAAGACATTTTCATCTAGGCACAATTCAATCATTTGAAGCAGCATTTTCGAATATATATATAGTAGATTGTCGTCTGACAGCAATTCCAGCCGTAAAAAAGCCGAAGCGAACCCAGTAATGGTGCGTGGTTATTTTATTAAGCTCAACACCAATCCGCCATATATATATGGTGCAGCAACAGGTAATGGAAAATCTTCGGTACCAGACGAAAGGCACACACGGGAGCGATTTTTGAAGTGTTCAATATTTTATTAGTGCAGACCCCCCCTGACAGACGCGTTTCTCCATAGCTTTCTCAATGTCAGTTACCCCGTGCAATTCGACAGTATTTCACACAGCAATGTGTCACATGATTACTGCTCGACACAAATGATGTACTACCAATGCATAACCACAGGCTAGACAATTGGTGGCCATCTTCTAACATGGTTTCCAATGTGTGACTCATACTGTCTTCCACACAACCTTGTGAGTAAAGTGCATAATAATAAAAACGTTAAAATCGTTTGTGCATAGGGATTGGAATACATTCTTTCCGGCATACAGTGTATAGCATTCTGTGGAGTGGAGTAGAGTGGAATGTTGTAGAGTGGAGTGGCATATAGTGGAATAGCACAGAGTTTAGTGGAGTAGAGTGGAGAGGCATACAGTGGAGTATCGTACAGTAGAGTGGTCTACAATGGAATGAAGTTGAGTGTTATTGGTGTACAGTGTAGTGACATAGGGTGGAGTGGCATGTGGTGGAGTAGCATAAAGTTGAATGGTATGGCATGGCGAGTCGTACAGTTGAATAGCATAGAGTGTAATATAGTATAGTGTATTGGCATACACGAGAGTGGGGTAGAGTGTAGTGTCGTAGAATGGAGTGATCTATAGTGTAATATTGTGCAGTAGATTCTTGTAGAGTCTAGAGGCATATAGTGAAGTGGCGTACCGGGGAGTGGAATAAAGTGCAGTAGCAGCATACGGACGATCAGTGTCCAGTGCAATGGTGTACACTGAAGTGACGTACAGTGGAGTGGCATAGAGTTGAATAGCGTAGAGTGTAGTGTCCTAGAGCGGGGTTACAAAAAATGGAATTGCGTACAGTAGAGTAGCATAGAGTGGAAGGGCATACAGTGTATTGATGTACCCTGGAGTGTCTTAAAATTGTGTGGTGTAGACTGTAATAGCATACAGTGAAGTGGTGAAGAGTGTAGTGGCATAGAAAGGAGTTGGGTAGAATGGAGTGGCATACAGCTGATTAGTGTATCGTGGAGTGTCTTATAGTGGAGTACAGTGGATTAGAGTGTACTGGCATATAGTGATGTATGATAATTGAAACAGACATAGTATGAAAGTGTGTTTATGCATGTAAATGTAATGTGACAGGAAAATACATATATTATGTGTAAATGGTAATTTTTGGTAGTATGTGTCAATAGTGTAAGTAGTTTAAAAGTTATACATTTTAAAATCATTAGTCCTATATTTTGCCTCGATATGCTGTGGGAAGTTCACGATATACCGCAGTAAATACGCATGATAAGGCAGTATGTGACTGGCTAATAGCTGTTTTAACCTTGGGTGAAAGTCAGCCATGTGTTTTTCAGCACATTTTGTCTGCGTTCAGTGTTCTGCTGCGTTCTGGGTTTGGGTTTTAGATGTAGGTAAGTAGTAGGTTTTATTGTTGTTCTCTACCTATTACCACTTAATCAAATTGTTAATAGGTAGAGAAATGTATTTATAATTTTCTTTATATTTTGAAAAGAGGTTTGACGAAAACTGGCTTGGTAATTTGTAGCTATTACAACAGTACTCCGCAGACTTTTTGCTTCAGATTTAAATATGTTAAAACTTGAAAATACATTGCAGTACACTATATTTGCAAAATATAAGGTACTAAAGTCTATTTAAAAAATGTTAACATATTTTTTCCCCCATTTTTTTGGTACTGTGGTACTCCTGAGACAGCACCGCGGTGCACCATACATTTTGTTTTAATATATAGAAGCCAATCAATATTTTTCCCTACCTTTTACCACTTTAATAAAGTGGTAGCAGGTAGGGAAAAAATATAAAGACTAATACTTACCTACATCTAAGGGCAGAACACAGGCAAACTGTACCTAAAAACAACATGGCTGCATTTAAGTTTTGCAAAGCTGTTGTGGGTGGGGCTAGCCCCCATGCTGAGCATTTGCATGTAGTGAAGCGCTCCTCCTGGCCCCGGCAAATCAACAAATTCCTGATGCCCCAAGCCCATTTGTGACAGGGGAAGGCAACCTTTAATCCTCGATGTCCGCCCAGGGCCCTGACTGAGCTGGGCAGGAGCAGATTAGCCCCCCTGTGCCAGTCGGATGGCACTGTGGAATAAGTCCAAGAGGGAGGAGGACTGAGAAGGTGAGGGCTGGCCTTGGTGCACATGGAGTAGCAGCCGCAAAGGAGATGAGGGCCTGACGACGACTCACCGATTGGTATTTTGGCTGATCAGCTAAGACTGAAAACTGCCTGACTCCACAGGTGCCCATAGAATGGCACAGTCATGCGATGATTGATCATCATGGCCTAATTGACTTGGCAACTCACCGCAGGTTTTTCGACTGGGCAGATCAGACCGCTGATTGCCTGACTCTACATGGGCCCAGAGAGCTACGCGGGTCAGCTGCAAGAGGAAAGGCCATTGTGGCCTCATCAAGGGTCGATTGCCTCTGCCCAGGGGGAGTTCACTGGGTCTTCTGACTCTGAGACTGAAGAAATAGCGGTGAAAAGAGCACCGTAGGTCTACGGGACTCCTGTCCTCCCGCATGTACCCTGGTGGGATGGAGCACCTCCACTGCTGATGGCACCATGGCCACAGAGAGTAACTAAGACCTTGATTGCTGACCCCTTCCCACAAGCAGGCACCATAACTCCTCCCACCTTCCAATTGAATGGTCCCAGTAGCTAGCACTATATTCACGGCAGATGTTAGGAGACTCTGGGGTGGTCTTGCTCCACAGTGCTGCGGAGATCAGGGTTATAAATCATCTGTGTCCCCTAATCTTCACATTGGGTCCATCAAGAGGGGGATGTATGACATTACAACGCATGCATTTTACAACGCATGCCTTTACAACGCGGTTTTTACATCGCAATCCATTACAACGCATAGCGCTTTGGGGTGCTGGATAGTGAAAAGTTTAATTTACTATTCCAACACCAGTCCCCGTGGACACTAGGGAAGGTGTTGGATAGTAAATTAAACTTATTCCCTATCCTAGAGCGCCCCGCAGCGCAATGCGTTGTAATGGTTTGCGTTGTAAATACTGCGTTGTAAAGGCACTGTGTGATAAAAGTTGCATTGTAAAGGTTGTTTACCTCAAGGGGAGATCCCAGCACCAGAAAGAGGATGCACTTGCTGCATTCCCCTAGGGGGACTAACTTCCCTGCCAGAAGACAAGTTGGATACTATATTGATAGCCAATGGCTCTATGAGGGATGCCCTTGAGGGCAAAATAGACTTTCTAGTGATGGACATGGGCCTATTGTGAGACAATCACTGCAAGATGGCTGACCACTTCTGGATGGTGGAAGCAGACATAAGAGACTTTAGCCCTGTGTCACAAACCTACACAACTGAATGAACAAGATCAAAATGCTAGAACTCCAAATCAAGCATCAGGAGTGTTGAGCCTGGCAAAACAATATAAGGGTCGCTAGGCCTGCCAGAACACATTGAGGAGCCCTCCATGCTTACTTTTCTTGAGGACTGGTTACAGAAAGCGATCGCGTCAGAGGGCCTCTCAAAACATTACGCCCCGGAGTGGGCACATAGAGTACCCTCGATTTCTCTTGCAACATGGTCCCCACCTCGGCCTGTACTTGCTCATCTACTACTCTTTCAGGACCAGGATTATACACTCAGACAGCAATGATCCAATAGCCCCTTGACATTAGACAATGCACAGGTTTCCATCTTCCCAGATTTCATGACAGCAGTGCACCGCTAGTAGGCCTCCTTCCTGACGGCAAAAAAGAGACTGTGAGAGCTGGGGATCAACTAGGCCTGGCTGTTTTCAGCCAAATTGAAAATTCATCTAGACATTTCACCACACTGGAGGCGATGTGGCATGGTCTGGACACATATGACCCAGGAGGCCGGGCATATGTGTGCTGGGTCCCCCAGCGGAGCAGCCTTGTCCCACTGGTTGAGACAGGGTGGGGTACATCCCACACAGCAATGCCCAAGTGGTTGGGCGAGGAGCTGTTGGCAGCGGCAGCAGCACTGGTTCACATGTGCAGTGACCTTGGAGGACATCCCAACTCAGAAGACCACACCCAGTCTAGCATGGGCAATACCTCGGCATCTGATGGCAGTGTCCAGTTACCCACATTTACTTCACATACATCAGGCAAAGTTATTTGACTTACCGGATCGTGGGTGCCATATGGGCTTTTTACGCTCCCATTATTGGCAGTGACTTCCCACTCCACCATGCAGCACTGAAAAAGGCTATATAGTGCTTTTAACATATCCCTGTTCAGCTCGGGCAAGGTGCTATATGAGACTTTGTGGTTAGACTATTCCCCCCACCCACGACGGTGCCACAGGAGGTCATGGAGAGTCGACTAATGCAGGATCACCGGGTTGTATAATGGAATAGACCGTTTGGACAAGATGATATGGCATAATCATCCTGGGTTTTGTTAATATAATGTTTGTTTTCTATTTTTGTTATCTTTAGCACCTGCTGAAGTGGTTGATGCATGGGGGATGCTGGATCAGGGATAGAAACCAGAGTTTTGGTTTGGGACACATGAGGGATGTAAGCAGGAAAATGGCTACGACATGCTCCACTATGTTAAAACTCATTTATAAAGCATACGTACACCAAAAGGTATCTTGGTGCAAAAGTAAAACACAGTTCGGGCTCTGCTATTATCCCTGTGATTCTAGATCTGCTTTCAGCTGCTGTGTGCCTCGTGTAGCGCTCTGCTTTATTAGCGCTAGATTGATCTGTGATTATTACATTGCTCTCAGCTGCTGTGTGCCTCGTGTAGCGCTCTGCTTTATTAACGCTAGATTGATCCGATTTGACTGATTTTGAATTTAATTTCTCTGTGATTATTACATTGCTTTCAGCTGCTGTGTGCCTCGTGCAGCGCTTTGCCTTTTTACCGCTATAGTAACTCATTTTGGCTGATTGTAACTTTGTTTGCGCATTTGCCTAGAGCGCTCCGACCTGCTCCTCCCCCCGCCTCCATTTTGTTTGTTTATCATCCTCCTCGTGTGCCCGACCCGCCTCCCAGCTGAGACGCCCTCGCCCCTCCCCCTCCACTATCCATATATGACAGTAGTTCCCGCGCGCAGCGTTCACGCGCAGCGTCCGCGCCCAACCCGCGCCGAAGGTGCGCCAAAGGTAAGCCCGTCTACGCCCGTCCGCGCCTGGACCGCGCCCAGCGCCAGACCCCCTGCCCCTCGCGCTGCCCAGCCCCCTTGCATCACCTACGATGCCGCCACCCTCCTAGCCCTCAACCCCGGCCGCTCCCCCAACTGCGTCCAAGCCGCTCCTGGACACACCCATGGACCTTTCTCCTGCTACTCCTGCAAATTCAGCGGCACCGACAACATCTCCGCTACGACCACAACACAGATTCCCGACCCCAACCACCTAGAATGCATCCTTCTCAACACCCGCTCGGTCCACAGGCACGCCATTGACCTTTGGAACCTACTTGACACCATCTCTCCGGACGTCGCCTTCCTAACGGAAACTTGGATGAACGCTTCCTCCGCCCCTGACATCGCCATCGCTATCCCTGACGACTATAAGATCACACGCAAGGACCGCGCTGACCATACAGGAGGTGGAATCGCCATCGTCCATAAGAAAACTATCCGCATCTCAACCAGCTCGGACGCCAACCTCGCCAACTCCGAACACCTTCACTTCCAGATCCACATCGACCCCAAGACCACACTCAGAGGCACTCTCCTCTACAGACCACCAGGACCGCGCGCAAAATTCAGTGAAGACATCACGGACTTCATCACTCCACACGCGCTCCCCTCCAAAGACTACATCCTTCTGGGAGACCTCAACTTCCACCTTGAAAAGACCAACGACCGCAACACCGCCACCCTCTTGGACAACCTCGCCAACCTCGGACTTAAACAACTAGTCACTTCCCCCACCCACATCGCAGGTCACACACTCGACCCCATCTTCACCTCCAGCAACCATGTCTCCTTCAGCCACACTACGGATCTCCTCTGGACTGACCACAGCTGCGTTCATTTCACCTACAACAAGCCGAAACCCACCATCCACCTTCAACCAACTCTACAAAGAAACTGGAACAAAATCACCACAGAACAGATCTCCACATCGCTCCTTCAAACCTCCCCAGCCCTCTCTTCTAACGCCAACGAAGCCGCCTCCAACCTCACCCTTTGGTTATCCAACACCGCCGACAACTTAGCACCACTGAAAAAACGTCAACACAAACTTGGCATCAAAAAGGCCTCATGGTTCAACGACGACCTCAAGAAGTCCAAGAAACTGTGCCGCTCCCTTGAGAAGACCTGGAAAAAAGACCCATCCACCAGCAACAAGGATGCCTTCAAAAGCGCCATCCGCACTCACCACCAACTGATCCGAAAAGCCAAGAAAACAGCATTCAAAGATCGACTTGACAACAACGCCCACAACAGCAAGGAACTTTTCAACATCGTCAAGGAATTTTCCAACCCCTCGGCCAACTCCAACGACATCACCCCCTCTCAAACTCTCTGCGATTCCCTAGCTTCTTTTTTCCACAACAAAATTGCTGACATCCACAATAGCTTTGACAACCAACCCGGAAGACAACCCACCCTACCATCAGCTGACCATCTTCCCCCCGTTAACACCCTTAACGCCTGGAACCCTATCTCCACTGAGGACACCATCCGCCTGATGAACTCCATCCACTCTGGTTCCCCCACAGACCCATGCCCTCACCACATCTTCAACAAAGCAGACTCCGTCATAGCTCCGCACCTCCGAGACGTCATCAACTGCTCCTTCAACTCCGCTACCTTCCCAGAAGACTGGAAACACGCCGAACTCACCGCCCTTCTGAAAAAACCAACAGCAGACCCCACCGAACTCAAAAACTACCGCCCCATTTCGCTCCTTCCATTCCCGGCCAAAGTCATCGAGAAAGCTGTCAACATCCAGCTCGCCGCCTTCCTCGAAGCCAACAAATCACTCGACCCCTCACAATCTGGCTTCCGGGCCAAACACAGCACTGAGACCGCCCTCATCGCAGCAACAGACGACATTCGAACTCTACTGGACAATGGAGACACAGTCGCCCTCATCCTCCTCGACCTCTCTGCAGCCTTCGACACAGTCTGCCACAGCACCCTTTTACAACGCCTCAGAAATATCGGAATCCAAGGAAAGGCACTGGATTGGATCACCTCGTTCCTCACCGGAAGAACCCAGAAAGTTCGCCTCCCACCATTCAAGTCCGAGGCCTCTGAAATCATCTGCGGCGTACCACAAGGATCCTCACTCAGTCCCACCCTCTTCAACGTATACATGAGCCCCCTCGCGGCCATCGCCCGCCAACACAACCTCAACATCATCTCTTACGCGGATGACACTCAACTGATCCTATCCCTCACCAAGGACCCCAGCACCGCCAAAACTAACCTACACGAGGGAATGAAAGAAGTCGCCGAATGGATGAAACAAAGCCGTCTGAAACTGAACTCAGACAAAACAGAAGTCCTCATCTTAGGTAAATCCCCCTCTGCATGGGACGACTCTTGGTGGCCGGAAGCCCTCGGAAAAGCACCCATCCCGACAGACCACGCACGGAACCTAGGCGTCATCCTGGATTCTTCACTCTCTATGAACAGACAAGTCAGCGCCGTATCCTCTTCCTGCTTTAACATTCTTCGCATGCTCAGAAAAACATTTCGCTGGATCCCCTCCGAAACAAGGAAAACAGTCACCCACGCTCTGGTCACGAGCCGACTGGACTACGGAAACACCCTCTATGCAGGTACTACCGCAAAACTCCAGAAGAAACTACAACGAATCCAAAACGCCTCAGCCAGGCTCATATTAGACATCCCACGCAACGAACACATCTCTGGTCACCTTAAAGACCTCCACTGGCTACCCGTCAATAAGAGGATCACTTTTAGACTGCTTACCCACGCACACAAATCACTCTACGACATCGGACCAGAATGCCTCAACTCTCGACTGTCCTTTTATACCCCCTCCCGCCAACTTCGCTCCTCCAGCCAAGCCTTCGCCACTGTACCTCGCATCAACAAGACCACCATGGGAGGCAGATCCTTCTCATACCTGGCTGCCAAAACATGGAACTCCCTCCCCGATTACCTTCGCCTCACCCAGAATCACCTAGCGTTCAGAAAGCAGCTTAAAACGTGGATATTTGACAAATAATCCTCCTCCCCTTCCTTAGCGCCTTGAAACCCTCTGGGTATGTAGTGCGCTATATAAATGTTATGACTTGACTTGACTTGACATGAGGCACAGGGTCAAGGCTGATTAGCATATGGTCATGTCTGAACTGGGGTGGTGTGGAGTGCAAAAAAACAATGGATTTAGGCCCAGATCTGTGTACTGGGGTGAATGTATGATATTGTTCTGCATTCTGTCCATCAACTGTTATTTTTGCAATTGTCACCCCACGTAGGATGGGTATGCTCAGACGTGAGTCCCAGGCTCTCCACATCACTGGAGTCAAGCTATCCATGCTGAAGAAGGCTGATAGCCAGAAACCGGTCCTAGGATGCTTGGTTCCAGTCCAGGAAAGACATGGCTTGGCAGTTCGGGCTGGACTGTTCCCATGAGGCACAGGGTCAAGGCTGATTAGCATATGGCCATGTCTGAACTGGGGTGGTGTGGAGTGCAAAAAAACGATGGATTTAGGCACAGATCTCTGCACTGGGGTGAATGTATGACATTGTTCTTCATTCTGTCCATCAACTGTTATTTTTGCAAAAGTAAAACACTACTTGGATAGATTACTTTTGACTCCAGTTAAAGCCCAAAGGCTCAGCCAGGTCTTCAAGTGTCCACTGAAGGACGAACTATCTCCAGCTTGGCGGATTGTGCATGGCACAGAGTTTCACGTAGCAGGAGCTAACACCACAAAACTCCTGCGCCCCGATATTCTCTTCCAAAATTTGGGAACAATCATTACATTAGACTGGGCAGATCTTATATTATGGTGAGGGACATATTTTAGAAACTTGTCTGCCACAAGTTTCAGAGCTAAGTTACTTACACTCTTAAAAACTATAACATAGTTTAAAATCAATCCTTTGTTTAACAGGAAGCCAGTGTTGCTTTTTCAGCAATGGTGTGACATGGGTATGCCCTGAAACACCAAAGATTAGACTGCCTGCCTCCTTCTGTAGCACCACAAGTTTGTGAAGTATGGGCAGGCCGGCGAAAATCACATTGTCATAGTCTAACGTGGATACAATACAAGCCATAGCCATTAATCTACGTGCTTCCATAGATACACGGGGAGCAATTTTCCTTATAGTTTTCAAAAGGAAAGTGCATTTAGTAACTAACAGCCTGATTCATGTAGCTAAATTGCACTCGCAGAGGGCCAGATTCTCAGAATCTGGCCCTTTGCGCGCGCAATTTTTGCATTTGGTATTCATGATACCAAATGCAAAAATCGCTATTTAAGAATTCGCATATTTGCGTGGAATGGCATTTAAGGAATCTCTAATAGAGATTCCTTAAATGCTATTCATGACACACAACAAAATAGCGATATTGGACATTTGGGGCCGCTATTTACCGACAGGTCAGACCTGTCGGTAAATAGCAAAAACTCAGAAAAATGCTTTTAAAAGCATTTTTCAAAGTTGCATGTAGCACACACACATGTCCTTTGGACATGTGTGTGCGCAACACCTGTCCAAAAGTGCATTTTAGGGGTGCTACAGGGCGTCCTTTGGACACCCCTGTCACCCTTAAAATCGCTATCTCAGTTGCGAGTAGCAAATTGCTACTCGCAAATCCCCATTCATTCCAATGGGCCTCTTGGCCCATAGGAATGAATGGGGAGTATTTGCGAGTAGCAAATTGCTACTCGCAAATAAAGAACATGTAGGAATCGCTATTTAAGTAGCAATTCCTACATGAATGCCGTTTTGCGTGTCCGCAATAGCGAATCGCTATGATTCGCTATTAGGGACACGCAAAACGGCCCGTACATGAATCAGGCTGTAAATGCCAAGTATCCTACTTGAGTCTACATAGACAAAGTATGATCAGTCATCACCACCTGCTTCTTAACAACTGGTGAGGGGACAGGCAGCAGCCTAGATCCATAGGCCGTGAATGTTGATTCCAAGTATTAGTCTTATTTCTTAGCAAGACAATTTCTGCTTTATCAGCATTTAACTTAATGTAAGTGGGCTGCTCTCCTTTCAAACAGAGATATATCTCATGGTGTCTTTAAAAAATAAGTGTGCTGAAGGCCTATTTTAGAGTCCTCACCTGGAATGCACGTGGTCTGAACTCCCCCAAAAAATGATATAAAGTCCAGGCCTACATCAGAAGATGCACGGTCCAGTTCTCCCTACCACAAGAAACGCTTCATACTGGGGCAGAAGGTATAGCATTACGAAAATGGCGGCACGGCTGAATTTATTTTACAACATACTCTGCCTTTGCCCCTGGGGTGTTTATCTGGGTCCTACCTGAGGTACCCTTATTGCCACAGTTCGAGGTGATCGATGCTGATGGACAGTACATGGTGGTGGTGGTGGGCACACTAGAGAGGAAAGATGTGGCATTAGCGAACCTCTATGCTCCTCACACTGATCAACCAACTTTCTTGAAATCGTTGTCCTCTCGTTTCCCAGCGCTCCTGCGTTACCCATGGATAGTTGGTGGGGACTACAATTGCATAGCTGATACAGACCTAGATAGACTCCACACTCCCCTAGCATCCTCACCGACACCGATACACCCACTGTCCAGGGCATTCCACAAGCAGCAGTGAGAGTGGGGTCCCATAGATGTGTGGAGAGCACACCACCCACAACTCAGGGATTACTCCTATTACTCAGGCATGCACAATCTCTTCATGCAGCTTGACACAATACTCTGCTGAAGGGGCGTCTTGAACCTCCCGCAGCAGGGTGGGCCTCCACATGGGCCTTGTTTATCTGCAACTTGGCAGATAAAAGCTCATAATTTACCCTTAATTGGAGAAGGAAAGATGAGTTAAAGGAACATGGAAGGAAGGATGGACACGTGGATGCAATAGTAGGTGAAAGGATGCACGGATGCATGAGTGGGTGAAAGGATGGGTGGATGAAAGATGGATGAGTGGGTAAAAGGATAGATGGCTGAATGGGTGAAAGGATGGGTGGCTGAGTGGGAAAAAGGATGGGTGGATGAGTGAGTAAAATGATGAGTGGGTGAGAGGATGGGAGGCTGAAATGGTGGGTGTTAAGTTGTTGGGAGGATGGGTAGGTGGATGGATGAAAGAATGGGAGAGTAAATGGAAATGTGGATGGATGAATGGGTGTTTGTCTGTATGAGTGAATGGAAATCTTAGATTGATGGATGGATATGCGGGTGGATGGATGGAGGATGAATGGATGGATTGCAGAATGAATGGGAATCTGAGCGTATGGATGGGTGGGTGTATGGACGGTTGGGTGTATGGATGTCATGGTAAATGGATATCTGAGAGGATGGATGGCAAAGTAAATGGAAATCAGAGAGGATGAATGAATGATAGATGGATGAATGGATGGATAAAAAGATTAATTAATGGATGAAAGGCTTCATTGATGGAAGGGTAAGTCAAATGATGAGTGTATGGGTGAATGGATGAATAGAAGGATGCATGCAAAGAAGATGGATGGCTGGAATGGAATGGCCAATGGATAGATGCAATGGTGAAAGATTGAATGATGGCTGAAAGAATGAATTAATGACATAGTGTAAGGTTGAAATGGTAGATATCAGCGGGTGGATGGAAGGGTGAAAGGATGAATGGATAGAGGTTTGCGTTGAAGAGACAAAGGGAGCTCTTCTAGGGAGGTTCAGGCTTACTTAATTCGCTTATTTGGTGCCATCAGACCTTTGGTTCAAAGTGGGGGTATTTGAATTTTCTTTCTTTTTCCTTGCTCTGCTGCGACTCACTCAGTAACAAGGTGATTGCACACAGAGTACCTGGCTGAAATGTACTCAGGCCACAATCCATTCATACTAGCACTTGGCTGGGAATCACCCCACCCGCCAATTGCATCCTGGAAATTGAACACTGACACTATAAAAGTCCGGGAATTCCGGGACTCCCTGGTAGCGGCCATACAGGATTATTTCTCAGAGAATGAGGGGATTACAGATTCTGAAATGACAAAATGGGAGACATTTAATGTAGTGGTGAGGGGGCCATTGCATTGGTGCAGCAGCAGGGATATGCACCCAATTGCTCAAAGAGGTCTTTTAGAAGGAGCGTTTACTCGATGCGGTAGATAAAGAGACTACTCGTGAGCCCACTGAACAACGGCAACTTCTGGAGGCAAAAAGGAAATTATTGGAGATTTGAGAGAGACTGGAATGCTATGACTACCGCCAGTTCTTCAACAAAACACATAGCGAATGGCACATAACTGGCGCTTACTAGCTTATCTTGCCAACCCCTCCAGAGATCAACAGCAAATACTATCCATCACCATGGCTGCCGGTGAGCTGGTGGACGCTCATGCTGATATTAACTCGGAATTCTGAGACTACTAATGCCCAGCTCATCGGGCCACTCCAGACCATGGTTTACAGCCTATGCACAAGTATGTTATGCGCAGGTGTGTTTTTGACCACCTGGATCTCTAGGGTGGAATGCCAAGTGATGGGAATGCCGGGAGGGCATATCCAGATTCAGGAAGTGTGAGGAGCCATTCGATCCCTGGCATTAGGCTAAGTCACAGGGACTGATGGCTTACCCATCGAGTTCAACTGGACCTTTAGCAACATCTTAGTCCCTAAGCTGAGTCCGCTCTACAATGCCGCAAGGGACACGGGAACACTGCCCCCTACTACGTGTGAGGGCTCTATTGGTGCCTGTCCTGAAACAGCAAAAAGGAGGAAGACCTTGTATCATCTTTACAAACCCCTTTCTATCCTAAATATGGATTATAAAAATCCTTAGCACAACCCTGATCACTAGACTATTAATTAACCCACCTCCAGGAACTTGTATACCCAGATAAATCTATATTTGTCCCCACTCATAGTACTGCCCCGAATATCAGACAACTGATCAATGTCTTACACTCCCCTCCTACGACTTTCCCTAAGGCAATAGTAATGGCTGTGGACATGGAGAAAGCTCTCTTTCAGATGGGAGTATTGATGCATTGTCATGACTGCCAATGACCTGGGCAGGGAATATTTCACATGGACCAAACTTCTATATACAGACCCAGAAGCCCAAGTAAAAAGCGGGGGTTAACTTTCGGCCTGTGCCACATAGAAAGGGGCACCTGGCAGGAATTCCCCCTCTCTCCAGGGTTATTTGCTAAGGCAGTTGAACCCCTGTCGTTAACGCTTGGGAAAGACCACGCATACTGTAGTGAATCAATCGTACTCAGATAAAAGGTTGAGAGTAGCTTTAATCGTGTAGCAATCAAGAATGGGGAGAAGGAAAGTTAGTGATCCCACCAAGTTCCTTGGCTTTAAATACTGTTAATCAAGAGGGGGGAGGGGGGATCACTTGTCCTGTATAACCTGGGTACAGTTCTTACTAGAATGACCCTTGTTAAAAGACCCTCATACACGTGTAGTCATGGTGGTATGGGCGGTATATCTTGATTCTCCGCCTTCGTTTACATGTCTGTGCAGAATCACGGGGTCAGTTGGTATGCACCCTCCACCTGGAGGAGAACACCCTAGGTTAAAACAGTAGTGATCAGTGATTGTTGGTGAAGTGAGAGTGAATTTCTTAAAAACAATCCAATCATGCCGGGGAAGAAATAATTTTATTGACCGGGATTGAATTGATGGTAGAGGATATGGTTGAATACGTTGGGGAAATTATTAGGATTCACACATATTCAATCCTCCTGTATACAGAAAATGGTCGACATGTTTCAGCCTTATTGCCCAAGGGGTCGGTGCGGCTTTCTTCAGGACCAGGTGAGTTCGGTGAAGAGAGTGACTAAGGTCTACTCTCTAATGAAGGTCAAGGTTGGACCTATAAGTGAAAAAAAGGGTATTATTGCTAGGATGTGGGTCATAAGAATTAGTGCAAAACTTAAATTAAAAATAGGTTTTTACTCAAGAGTTAAAACTACGCTATCAGACTCCCTATCTCTAGGGGACATAAACCACATACTCAGTACTGGGAAACAAGTCATGGCTGGGGACCTCCAAAGGTGTATAGCAGGAGGTATAGGTAACTCTAGAGTTCATGCATCTCCCTAGGGTTCCTCAAAATACTTATTGTTCAGTAAGATACGCAAAGGTCTGGGTTCAGAAGCAATCTTAGTGAGGTAGAAAGCTATTTAATCACCAACATAAGTTTGGGGTATGAAAAGTGTTGTTACTGCAAACAACAGTATCAAGAGGCTGTTGTGATTTAACCCCAGGTACCGAGGATATACTCAAAGCACATACCTTCCATTAGTTACTTTTTAACATTTCACGGGTACCCAGAGGCTTGAAGGAGGGGCTCCTACAGAAACAGAAGTAAGATTAAGTTAAAGGAGCGGATGGATACTTATCTCCGTTCAGTGGCTCGGTCGTTCGGTCTTATCCGCGCCATACCTCGTTGCTCCGCTCACGAACATGCAGCTTGTGCTGTCTCTGCCTCTCGCGGTCCCGGATACGGCAGTAGCCTACGTTGCCGGGTTAAATGGTCATTTTCCGTGTGGAAATGGAGAAAAGACTCCTGGGGATTACCAGAGTGGTCGCTGGTAAAGAGAAATATCGGCAAAAAATAAATGCGATATTAGTCACGAAGTATAGATTATACCTAATCCGTAAAATAGTGGTGGATTTATACAGATTGGTGGTAGTTGTTATAGGGAGAATTAATATCACCAGTAGAAGAAAGACTCCCGTATTGGTGTCAATTATCAAATGGATAGGTATTGTTATTGGAGGTAGTATTATGATTGGTGAAATTAACCATATAAAGTGGTATTATGATTATACTTGTTAGATCTTATTCGAAGCTGCTAGCAAGATTCTCAGGGGGACAGTTCATCTGTAGAGGCTCAGCCATGGGACACTATCATTCAATCCCCATTGGTCTGTCTTCAGACGATGAACCCATCTCTGTTCTTTTTCGAACAAGATGCGCTCCGCATTGTGATCTTTATTGCTCAATGTCTCTAAGATGACCCATTTTAGGTCTTCCACAGTATGTCCCTTCTCCAAATAATGGTTGGCCATTTTTGTTGCTGCCTTCTTGCACTTGACATTACTTCTGTGTTCACAGATTCTTTGCCGTATCTTCCTGCATGTCATTCCGATATACTGCATATTGCAGGGACACGTGATCATATAGATCACGTGGCTGGAATTGCAATTAGTATGAGTTTTTATGTACCATTTCAGATCTGGTAATAGTTGAATCATTTTCGTGGGGGTTGTGAGGGGGCATACCGAACAACTCCCACAAGGGAAGTGACCTTGGACAGGTGGGAGGTCCCAAAGTTGTGTTTGTTTTGCTCTCTGCTCCAATTGCGGTCTAGTGTGTACTAGAATGTCCTTGAGGTTCTGGGTCCGTTTATTGGAGAATCTCGGTTTAGGCCATGATAGATTCGCCGAGGTAAGGATTCGCCAGTGTTTATTGATTATTTTCTTGATATGATTGGAAGCTGGACTGTATGTCGTGACACAGGTCATGAGGTCTTGTTCTTGAATTCTTGGGTTGGTCTCTAAGAGGCTCTCACGGTTTTGGTTCCTAGCTCTTTTTTTGCAGTTCTTAATCACTCTCTTTGGGTAATCTCTAGCTGAGAGTTTAGCACACAGGTCGTTGGCTTGGAGTTGATACTCATCGATTTTACTGCAATTCCTCCGTAAGCGTAGAAACTGGCTGAATGGGAGGTTTTCCCTCAGAGGTCGTGGGTGGTGGCTGTTGAACGACAACAAGCTGTTTTTGGCCGTGGGTTTAAAAAAGGTTTTCGTGTGTAATATGCCCTCTTCCACGTAGATGGTGATGTCCAGAAAGTCTAGACTCTCTTTGCTTGATGTGTATGTAAACTTGAGCCATTGATCTTGCTCATTCAACCATTTGTGAAACTGTGTCAGGCTGTCAGCACTTCCTTCCCAGATGAGAAGAATGTCATCTATGTAACGCTTCCAGAAACGAATCTGTCTCTGGAAGGGGTTACATTGATTGTTGACAAACGTTTTTTCAAAATCACTGACATACAATCCGGCCACACTCGGGGCGAATGTGCTGCCCATCGAGGTTCCATGTCGTTGTTTATACATGGTTGTTTCGAAAAGAAAATAGTTTTCTGTTAATGCAAGTCTGCAACACTCCAGTATGAAATGCCTTGGTGTTTTATAGTTCCAATCCATATTAAATAATATGTTCTCCAGGGTGTCCAACGTTTTTCCTTGTGGGAGACTCGTATAGAGACTTTCCACGTCTAATCCTACAAGGATCATGGATGTTTCGCAAAAGGTCACAGTGGAAAGGTGGTTCAGAAGGTCTCTAGTATCCTTGAGGTACGTTGGAGTCTGTTGGGTCAGAGGTTTTAAGTACTCGTCTACAAACTGGGATAGAGGTTCCAGAACTGAACCGATACCGGACACTATGGGGCGTCCCGGGGGTGGGTTCCTAGCTTTGTGTGTCTTCGGTAAAGAATAAAAATATGGTGTTCTCGGGGTGTCAGAACGTAGGAAATCCGCTTCTTTTTTAGAAAGCCAGTTATGTGCTTCAGCCTCTTCGATCATCAGTGTTATGGTTTGTTGTAGCCTGGGTGTAGGATCTACAGTAATGATTTCATAAAAGGTGTTGTCAGACAGCAATTCCAAACATTGTTCATGGTATCTCTTTTTCGTGAGCAGGACAATCCCTCCACCCTTGTCCGCTGGTTTTATTACCAGATCCTTATCATTTTTTAGTTCAGATTCAGATATCTCACACTTGGTTTTAAAGATATCCAAGTTTGGTGTGGGTACAAAGCCGAGGCCCTTGTTGAGTACTTTCACTTGATCTTGAGTGAGTGTCCTTTCTGTTAAATTAACAATCAGGTCGCCGTGCTCCACAAAGACAAAGAGGCAGAGGAGTGACCTGGTCCGACCAACCACGCCAAGTACAGACCAGGAGTGTCACCAAAGCCAAAGCGGGGCCGAGCACAGCGCCTGATTGTTAATTTAACGGAAAGGACACTCACTCAAGATCAAGTGAAAGTACTCAACAAGGGCCTAGGCTTTGTACCCACACCAAACTTGGATATCTTTAAAACCAAGTGTGAGATATCTGAATTTTGTCGGAAATTGAAACTGAAGGCCTTCTTTGGAGAACAAGAAAAAGCTACTACGGATGGCGACACTTCGCTCAGGAAAAAGTCGAGATTCTGTCCCCATAACTCACAGATACCAATAGAAATACAGACATTCGAACAAGCGGTGATGCATGATCTTGATGATCTAACAACTCTGACAAAGAAACCATTTCAGAACATTTCGAAGAGAGAACAGCATGCTCTTCAGGGAACTAAAAAATGATAAGGATCTGGTAATAAAACCAGCGGACAAGGGTGGAGGGATTGTCCTGCTCACGAAAAAGAGATACCATGAACAATGTTTGGAATTGCTGTCTGACAACACCTTTTATGAAATCATTACTGTAGATCCTACACCCAGGCTACAACAAACCATAACACTGATGATCGAAGAGGCTGAAGCACATAACTGGCTTTCTAAAAAAGAAGCGGATTTCCTACGTACTGACACCCCGAGAACACCATATTTTTATTCTTTACCGAAGACACACAAAGCTAGGAACCCACCCCCGGGACGCCCCATAGTGTCCGGTATCGGTTCCGTTCTGGAACCTCTATCCCAGTTTGTAGACGAGTACTTAAAACCTCTGACCCAACAGACTCCAACGTACCTCAAGGATACTAGAGACCTTCTGAACCACCTTTCCACTGTGACCTTTTGCGAAACATCCATGATCCTTGTAGGATTAGACGTGGAAAGTCTCTATACGAGTCTCCCACAAGGAAAAACGTTGGACACCCTGGAGAACATATTATTTAATATGGATTGGAACTATAAAACACCAAGGCATTTCATACTGGAGTGTTGCAGACTTGCATTAACAGAAAACTATTTTCTTTTCGAAACAACCATGTATAAACAACGACATGGAACCTCGATGGGCAGCACATTCGCCCCGAGTGTGGCCGGATTGTATGTCAGTGATTTTGAAAAAACGTTTGTCAACAATCAATGTAACCCCTTCCAGAGACAGATTCGTTTCTGGAAGCGTTACATAGATGACATTCTTCTCATCTGGGAAGGAAGTGCTGACAGCCTGACACAGTTTCACAAATGGTTGAATGAGCAAGATCAATGGCTCAAGTTTACATACACATCAAGCAAAGAGAGTCTAGACTTTCTGGACATCACCATCTACGTGGAAGAGGGCATATTACACACGAAAACCTTTTTTAAACCCACGGCCAAAAACAGCTTGTTGTCGTTCAACAGCCACCACCGACGACCTCTGAGGGAAAACCTCCCATTCAGCCAGTTTCTACGCTTACGGAGGAATTGCAGTAAAATCGATGAGTATCAACTCCAAGCCAACGACCTGTGTGCTAAACTCTCAGCTAGAGATTACCCAAAGAGAGTGATTAAGAACTGCAAAAAAAGAGCTAGGAACCAAAACCGTGAGAGCCTCTTAGAGACCAACCCAAGAATTCAAGAACAAGACCTCATGACCTGTGTCACGACATACAGTCCAGCTTCCAATCATATCTAAGCATGAGCGGATTTTGCGGATTGGCAATCCGCGAATTTGCGGATTTGCGAACTCGCAATCCGAAAAATCCGCGAATTCCCGCGAATTTGCGGATTTTTTTTTTTTTTTGTGTTCGCCCGTGTTTCTGCCAGTTCGCGCGGGTTTTTACAATTTCGCAATTTGCGAACTTACCTGTCGGGTCGCAAGTTTTGCGAACTTGTTGTTTCTACGTGTCCAACCTGTTTGGGACACTCTTCTTCATCACTGCCACTCTCTGTCACCACTGCCACTCTCTGACTACTCATGCCACCCTCTGGCCCACCCATGCCACCCTCTGTTTCATCACCACACCCTCTGGTTGTCCAGTGTACATTATTTTCGGCAAAGCAAAGCACACCTTCCCTGCCTCAAGTGACCTGAATTAATTTGGGGCTGATTAATGTGTCACAGAATATTTTTTTAGCTGGCACCTGCTTCCTTAGTGCGCCCTGATTAGTGATCTTTTGCACTTGCTAAGTGCTTTCATTGTTGCAAAATTAGTTACAACACCTGCCCTGCCCCAACTTACAATAATGAATTAGGGGCTGATTAATGGATTTTAACTTCCAGCCTGGCTCCTGCTTGTCTCCCTTAGCTGTAATTCATGACCTTTGTGGCATATGTGTAACTATTCTGAGGTTCAGAGCAGGGTCACATAATAGTTTCAACTGGCAACTGAACTCTGGAGGGGCCCCTCAGGAAGCACTACAGGAAATGGCTACTAATGATGTGCCTGAACTTTTGAACCTGGTAAGTAGTTACTTTCAGTTTTGCTTAGATCATATTTCTGCAATTTCGCACTTATTCGCGGGGCGCGAACTCACGCGAACAGTGCGAGCAGTGCGAGCAAAATCCGCTGCTCGCGGATTTGCGGATTTTGCAGGAAATTCGCAAATCTCGCGGATTGCGGATTTCCCGAAAATCCGCAAAATCCGCGAGCGGAACGGATTTTCCGCCCATGCCTAATCATATCAAGAAAATAATCAATAAACACTGGCGAATCCTTACCTCGGCGAATCTATCATGGCCTAAACCGAGATTCTCCAATAAACGGACCCAGAACCTCAAGGACATTCTAGTACACACTAGACCGCAATTGGAGCAGAGAGCAAAACAAACACAACTTTGGGACCTCCCACCTGTCCAAGGTCACTTCCCTTGTGGGAGTTGTTCGGTATGCCCCCTCACAACCCCCACGAAAATGATTCAACTATTACCAGATCTGAAATGGTACATAAAAACTCATACTAATTGCAATTCCAGCCACGTGATCTATATGATCACGTGTCCCTGCAATATGCAGTATATCGGAATGACATGCAGGAAGATACGGCAAAGAATCTGTGAACACAGAAGTAATGTCAAGTGCAAGAAGGCAACAACAAAAATGGCCAACCATTATTTGGAGAAGGGACATACTGTGGAAGACCTAAAATGGGTCATCTTAGAGACATTGAGCAATAAAGATCACAATGCGGAGCGCATCTTGTTCGAAAAGAACAGAGATGGGTTCATCGTCTGAAGACAGACCAATGGGGATTGAATGATAGTGTCCCATGGCTGAGCCTCTACAGATGAACTGTCCCCCTGAGAATCTTGCTAGCAGCTGTGAATAAGATCTAACAAGTATAATCATAATACCACTTTATATGGTTAATTTCACCAATCATAATACTACCTCCAATAACAATACCTATCCATTTGATAATTGACACCAATACGGGAGTCTTTCTTCTACTGGTGATATTAATTCTCCCTATAACAACTACCACCAATCTGTATAAATCCACCACTATTTTACGGATTAGGTATAATCTATACTTCGTGACTAATATCGCATTTATTTTTTGCCGATATTTCTCTTTACCAGCGACCACTCTGGTAATCCCCAGGAGTCTTTTCTCCATTTCCACACGGAAAATGACCATTTAACCCGGCAACGTAGGCTACTGCCGTATCCGGGACCGCGAGAGGCAGAGACAGCACAAGCTGCATGTTCGCGAGCGGAGCAACGAGGTATGGCGCGGATAAGACCGAACGACCGAGCCACTGAACGGAGATAAGTATCCATCCGCTCCTTTAACTTAATCTTACTTCTGTTTCTGTAGGAGCCCCTCCTTCAAGCCTCTGGGTACCCGTGAAATGTTAAAAAGTAACTAATGGAAGGTATGTGCTTTGAGTATATCCTCAGTACCTGGGGTTAAATCACAACAGCCTCTTGATACTGTTGTTTGCAGTAACAACACTTTTCATACCCCAAACTTATGTTGGTGATTAAATAGCTTTCTACCTCACTAAGATTGCTTCTGAACCCAGACCTTTGCGTATCTTACTGAACAATAAGTATTTTGAGGAACCCTAGGGAGATGCATGAACTCTAGAGTTACCTATACCTCCTGCTATACACCTTTGGAGGTCCCCAGCCATGACTTGTTTCCCAGTACTGAGTATGTGGTTTATGTCCCCTAGAGATAGGGAGTCTGATAGCGTAGTTTTAACTCTTGAGTAAAAAACTATTTTTAATTTAAGTTTTGCACTAATTCTTATGACCCACACCCTAGCAATAATACCCTTTTTTTCACTTATAGGTCCAACCTTGACCTTCATTAGAGAGTAGACCTTAGTCACTCTCTTCACCGAACTCACCTGGTCCTGAAGAAAGCCGCACCGACCCCTTGGGCAATAAGGCTGAAACATGTTGACCATTTTCTGTATACAGGAGGATTGAATATGTGTGAATCCTAATAATTTCCCCAACGTATTCAACCATATCCTCTACCATCATTTCAATCCCGGTCAATAAAATTATTTCTTCCCCGGCATGATTGGATTGTTTTTAAGAAATTCACTCTCACTTCACCAACAATCACTGATCACTACTGTTTTAACCTAGGGTGTTCTCCTCCAGGTGGAGGGTGCATACCAACTGACCCCGTGATTCTGCACAGACATGTAAACGAAGGCGGAGAATCAAGATATACCGCCCATACCACCATGACTACACGTGTATGAGGGTCTTTTAACAAGGGTCATTCTAGTAAGAACTGTACCCAGGTTATACAGGACAAGTGATCCCCCCTCCCCCCTCTTGATTAACAGAGTAGCTTTAATCACCAACAGGTGCTGCGCAGCAGCTCAGCTCACAACGCAAGGAAAAGCCAGTTACATCTGTTCAAACAGCATTCTAAATCGAACATATAATAGAACACATAGAATGGATTCCAAAAAGACTAGAACAAAACATTACATTATCCTCTCTTCTTCAATAACAAAAAGGAAAATAATAAAAGAAAAATATAAAAGAAAAAAACTAAAGAAAACATTGCAGGGAAAATGTCTAGCAAACTTAACGATACCTAGCAGGAACAGAACGAAGACGGCCACTCCTTCGAGGTCCCTCAAGAAGAGGAAAACGAGAAGGAGACAAGTCGTCAGCACACACAGAATCAGAAGGCAAAGAGGTACTACCACTAGAGGTGGAACCAGACGCAAAACACGTATTCTTGGCACTATCGTTAGCTTTGACAACTCTGGCAATGTTCCACCAGTTCTTCATATTCACTCTCATAGCATTACCACAGACCTTATCGATAACGAGAGGTTCGGAGAACTTGGCACTGCCCTTGGTGGTGTGCACAGGCAACTTAATACGTATCCTGTCACCAACAAGGAACTGTTGAGTAACAACTTTTTTCCTGGAATCAAAATCAAGTTTCTGTTTGGACTGAGCACACGTAACATTAGGCCTAACTACCTCATCCACATTGCTCAGGGAATTTAATTTCACCCAACGTGACATCCACCCAGGACAAACCTCAGAACAAGGTTTTCTCCCACGTAACAATTCATAAGGAGACACCTTGGTAGAGGAATGGGGTGTGGTATGATAGAATCACAACATGGATCTGACCGCATTTGGTACATGGCAACGTTGAGCAATAGCCCATTGAACACAATTATTTAGGACCCTGTTCATGCGCTCGACTAAACCGTTCGTTTGAGGGTGATAAAAAGCGCTCCTCAAATGATTGATCCCACTCTGGCACAAGAAAGAGTTAAACTCTTGACTAACAAATTGAACGCTGTTATCGCTCACAATTGTGGAAGGAAAACCCTCCCGTAAAAAAAGTCTTTTAAAAAGTCAATAACGTTCTTGGAATTGGGCTCACCAACAAAACGAACCTCCGGCAATTTTGAATAATAGTCGACAGCAACTATGGCAAACCTTGAAGAGGAGGGAAGCAAATAGAATGGGCCAACCAAATCAATACCGTACCTATTTTCTGCCAGGGTCTGTCAGGAAGAACAATGGATTGCAAAGGAGGAGAACGTACCTTCAAACACTTTTCAGCACTTGAACAAACACACTCTTCAACAACAGTATCAATTTCCCGATCCATTTGGGGCCACCAGAAATGCTCCCTGACCCTCCTCTTAGTTAAAGTTTTACAAGAGGACCCTCTTGCGCACCTTTAACGATTCTGTTTCTGAGGTCACAAGGAGGGATCAGCCTATAACCACGCATTAGTAACCCTCCTTCAATAGAGAGTTCGTTGGAAACCTTCACAAAGGTTTGCAGAGAGACATGAGCATTTTTCTCTCTAGGCCAACCCCCTTTCACACATCTCACAACTTCATTAAGAAGAACGTCTTTTGACAGATGCTCCCTCCATTCAGCTTCACTAATAGAAAACAAATCATCCAAACCAACTGAAGCAACAAAACAATCCTCCTCATCATAATTAGGGCTCCCGGTTTTATGGTATTTATTTTTTAGCCATTTCCGTCTGTATTTATCCATATTTATTTTTCGGGCATTTATTCTGTATTTATCCACATTTATTTTTGCCGCAAGCAAAAGACGACGCTACAGCTAGTATTTTGCCACATTTATTTAAATTGACAATGCACACATGCGCTCAGTTGTTATTGGCCAACACTATACATTCATCTGAAAACAAACTTTGCCATTTGCAAAATGTCCCAAATATGCTTAAAAGTGCTATCACAAGCCGTTTCTCTCAGAGCCTTGCAGTTTCTGTCATTGGCAGAGTGCCACATTCTCTCCCCCACTGAACACCATCCAGCCTCACTGAGAGAAACTCACACTGCCTTCAGCTGCCTGAACAAAGTGAAAAGATGCCTCTCTTAAGTATGTGTGAAGTGATAACAGGTGTGAGCCTTTGTTTCCCATCTGTGGCATTTGCTTCTAGGTGTGAGGCTCCTGGGTGCTCACACCCAGTCAGGAGACTCGAACATTTGGAGGCCTGATGATCCCTCAGAATAGGCCATTGTTATGGGCCGAGCAGGAGTCAGAATAAGAAAGCCACGTCTGAGCCTGCACGTGTTTGCTTGTTGCTATAAAGCAGATAACACGCTGCTCAATTTCAATTTTTATGGCAAGCTCCCCATACTGGAGCGTTGGTTTTGCCATCTTAGTTGTGCACTTTTTTCCTGTGCTTAGGGCAACATTGTGGCTCCGTAAATAAAGCCCTCTGTAGCTGAGCCTTGTATTTGCCCACACAGGTTCAAAATTAGTTCAGTGTCAAACTTTGCAAAATCACTCTTTATTACAAGGATGTGGTGTCCCCTTGCCTGCCACTCGTTTTGGGGCAGAAGAGAGCCGAGGAGCCCTCGAGGTGCGCTCTGGAGGAATGTGGGGGCATGGACCTGATTAAAACAAAGAATCTCGAGGGTGGAAAGCTGGAAAGGTCCGTTTCTAATGAAATGTGCCTTAATTCGGGGGTGCACTAGAGTAAGAGTGCTGGCCCCCAATGATGTTAAAAGGTGGATTTGCGGGGGGAAAGAAAGAGGGCTACCTGCTCTGTGAATTAAAAGGGAGAACCCTTGCTCTTTTGCGTTTGCCACCAGCTGCCGTTTTTTTTTTTGACTGTTGACGTGCACTTTTAATAGGTCATGAAGTTGTTGGAAGCGTCTTCTTCACATCAAAACTTCAAAAATAAGGTCGCTACATAAATGGGTTTGTGGCCAATTCTGTATTAACAGGGTATAAACAGCATTGTGAATATGTCTGCACTGCTCTAAATAATCAATGCAGCTTAAATTTGTTTTTAGACATGACTTCTAATCCTCAGTCAACTTTCTTTACAAACTTTTATGACCCCAAGTCTGCGCAAGACTTTAAAAATACAATGAATTGCCTAAGAAATACATTTTTACAAATATAAAACATGGACACAAAGTTGTGCGCTTCTTTACAGCACACAGCAATTTTTTTTATAAAGACATGCAATACAATATCAAAACGGTTTTATAAATAACTTCTCTTTTAAAATGTGGGAGGAAACCTGGTTAATTAAATCACAAAGTGATGGAAACCGAGCTAAATCAGCTACTACCCGGTCCTGAAAAATCTTTTTCTTTTCATGGTGTAAGTCTGAAGGCAGACAAATCAATTTGTTCCCCTTTGAAAGTCTGAGTTGGGGGCAGAGGTGAGTTTCTCTGCCCTGCAGCTTTTGAACTTTTGAGCCACCGTTTTGAGCACAGCTGCAGACTCACCTTGCAGTTGA
Source organism: Lissotriton vulgaris (assembly GCF_964263255.1). Taxonomy (NCBI): domain Eukaryota; kingdom Metazoa; phylum Chordata; class Amphibia; order Caudata; family Salamandridae; genus Lissotriton; species Lissotriton vulgaris. The sequence goes on from NW_028252324.1 coordinate 76,411, forward strand.
TTCCCGGCTCCGACTCGGCCCTCTTGAGACAGAAGAAGGTACTGCGGGCTGGGTTCACAGGTGGCACGTCTCAAGGTTTAGGGGCAAGGGGCGACGTCACGAATCCCTTGTGGCCGGCGATTGTGGTCTTTCAAAGACCTGTGAAGTACTCGGATGCGTCTCAGCCCGGGCTGCAGCCTCTTAACCCTCTAAGGAGGGGGAGACACCAGATGGCAGCATAGCAAAATTTACTCGTATTTTCCTGTTTATATACATATAAATACAGACAAAGGAAAACTTGTTTTCCGTCTGTATTTATATGTATAAATCCGTAAAAACTGAAAACCGGGAGCCCTAATCATAATCCTCCTCTAAATCGTCCTCACAATCAGCTTCGATGGGATTCCTTGAAAAATAATCGGCTCTTGTGTTCTTGCTACCAGGAATATAAGTTACCTCAAAGTCGTACTGGAGTAATTTGGTTGAAAGTCTAGCTATTCTTGGTGAATGCTCTTTCACTCTAACACCAGAAAGAATAGAAACCAGAGGACTGTGATCAGTCCTTAACCGGAAATGCTTACCCCAGATATAAGGGTTGAACTTCCTTATAGCCCACCAGCATGCCAAAAGTTCTTTCTCAATCACAGCAAAATTGGACTCTGAACCACGAAGAACTCTAGAGGCATAACCCAGGGTTTGTTCCACACCACCTACCTCCTGAGTTAGAACAGCACCCAAGCCTCACCCACTTGCATCCACGGTAATAGTACACACGGCATTGGGATTGAAAGGCTTCAGAACTTTAAAACCCACCAATTGTTGTTTAATCCAGGTAAAAACTGCCTCACAGCGAACATCCCAAGCAAAAGGAACATCTCTTTTGAGCACATTGGTCAAAGGCTGTACCTTAGTGGCATAGCCTGGTATAAAACGAGAATAGAATTCGCATAAGCCAATAAATGATTTCAACCCACTTTAATCCTTGGGCGGTGAACTATCAACTATAGCTTTCACTAAACCAGGCCTAGGCTCCACACAATTTTCTGACAACACATGGCCAAGATATTCCACCTTTCGTGCCCTGAACACACACTTTTCTTTCTTCAAAACCACACCAGCATTGCACAACGCTTCTAACATCCTTCTCAAAATCTCATCATGCACATCACAGGTGACTCCGTGAATCAACACATCATCCTGGAAGACGACAACTCCATTGATTCCTTTCAATATATTAGACATGATCCTATGGAAGACCGCTGCCGCAGAGGCCAACCCAAAAGGCATGCGGCAGTACTGGAAAGAGCCCACAGGGGACACAAAAGCAGTGAAATGTCGTGATACAGGATCTAAAACGACCTGGTGGTACGCAGATGCTAAATCTAGCTTGCTAAACCACTTAGACCCATCAATGAGTGACAACATGTCATGGATTTTTGGGAGAGGAAAAGAATCTATCCAAATGCTCTTATTCAGACTGCGTAAATCAACACAGACGCGAAGCTCGCCATTCTTCTTTTTAGCGACAACTAAAGGAGAAAGCCAAAGGGAGGATTCAATGGGTTCTATTATCCCTTTACTACAAAGACCATTCAATTCCGCCTCCAGTTGTTCTCTCACACTAAACGGGACATTCCTCAATCTATGTTTAACGGGGATGGCATTGTCTTTTACTCTAATGGTGTGTTTGAACCCCTTCACCTCCCCTAATTTATTGCTAAAAACTGTAGGAAAATCCACAACTAACTTGTTGACAAAATCATCAGCTTGCACAACAGAGATGGGGTCTTTTGTGCTGACAAAACCATCAGCGTGCACAACAGAGATGGGGTCTTTCGTGTCAGGACGGAGAACCATTTTAAACAAACCCTGATGAAACTATCAGAGGATGTTTAGTCCTTTGATAGAAACATAAATTTTACCAAAAATCTTCTTCCCTCTAAACTCAAGAGAATCTTCAAAATACCCCTTTAGTTCTATCCTCCTACCTTCATAATTTACAGGAGATCTGTCGGGCGGAAAAAGTTTATGGTCGACCCACACCTCCTCAAAAAGTTCTTGAGTCAACATAGTTATCCTGGCTCCTGAGTCTACCAACAAAAAAACAACCTTATCGCCAATACCATTATCGGTGTAAGGGTCAACACACTCAACTTCCGAATCAGCCTCACTGTTCCCAACAATCGCAACCATATCCCTTAAATCAACTTGAATGCTAGAGGTGTCATCTTGGTTGTAGTCCGAAACATAGGCGACAGAAGAAGAATTACTTGAATTGCTCCACTGTTTGTTAGACTGTAATTGAGACGCATTTCGCTTAGCACTCTGGCAAACCTTATCGAAATGACCCAATCTTCCACACAACCTGCGGGGACATTTCTAGCCGGGCACGGACGTCCAGACCTGAAATGCGGAACATTCCCACATTTAAAACAAATGTTACTTTGTTTGAAAAACATGTTATCTGTACGACCCCCTGAATTTACTTTAGCCTCTTGCACTTTCACAACATTAACAGTATCTTCTTTAGTGATGGAAGAAGAACACTTTCCATCAAGCTCCTTAACGGAAAGTTTGGAAAACTCAATACTTTTGGCCACACGTACAGTTTCTTCAAGTGAGGGATTACCTAAAGAGAGTAATTACTGTTGGATCCCTTTGTCTACACACTTACAAATGTATTGATCTCTGATCATCTGATCTCTAAAATTTTCGAATTCACGTTCTGCACTAAGTATTCTCAGTGCAGAAATGAAATCTTCAACCTTTTCTCCTTGTCTCTGTTCACGTTTATAGAATTTGTGTCTGACTACAACCAAACTAGGTTTAATGTCAAAACGTAATTCTAACAACTTGACTGTTTCTGAATAATCATCTAAATCCTCTTCTTCAGGAGGACGCACCAAAGGAGGTAAATGTTTAAAAATTGAGCGACCTTCAAACCCAAGACAATTTAATAAAAGGTACTTTTTCCTTTCTGCTCTGTACCTGGAAGCACTGATAGCTGCTAGATACGTAGTAAATGCATCAAACCACTTCTTCCAGACAATAGGTGGTTCGCCTGAAAGATCAAGGAAAGGAGGTGGAGGTGAAACTGCCTGTAAACTCATATTTCAGAGAAAAAGTAACAAACAATAAGTTACTATAAGTTGCAGATACGATATCTTACATGAACACATTGTGAAAATAAACATTTACTATCACAAAGCTTTCTTTCTAGAGTGGATGCTACTATGCCAAAATAAATTTAAAAAAATGTGTCTCAAGAGAACACTAGAAAGTATTTACTCCTTGACGATCTTGATGTACAGTAGGAGTCACTGTGAAGGCAAAGTTAGAGTTTTAAGGAACAAGATCAGTTACGGGGCGTGCGTGCCACCGCGAAGAAAAAGGATATCAGGAGACACGGTAATTGAAACAGCAATATGTTCCGGTACCGTAAACCTTAAAGCGGCAACATGTTCCGATTTCGTGATCCCTTCGAAGACAACAGCTGTCCCTCGATGATACACTCTTAACGCTGTCTCTTCACCCGATTCGAAGACAAACGCTGTTCCTCGATGATACGCTCTTAACGCTGTCTCTTCACCCGATGATACGCTGTTAACTTGGAGTTCTTCCTCAAAATGGACACTCACGTAACATTGCGTTCCAAGAGGAGTGGTGCGTTTCAAAAGTACTAAAATGGCATCCACGTTTTGAATTCAACGTTGCGTTGCAAGAGAAATGTTGCGTTCCACGCTTAGTAATTACGTTGAAGCGTTACACATCTAAGATGGCCCACTTGAATTGACTAGTACGTTAACTACGTACATAAGTCGTACGTCACACCAACTGGCACCGTAACAAAGAAAAACAGCTGCCGCCGTAATTTTAAGAAAGAGTACCTTACAACTTCGTCATCGCTGTAATCTTGGAATGTCCTCGCACGTTAAGAGGAAACAGCTGGAGATTTGCGAGTTGGAGATTTTCGAGGTACTAGTTCACGTTCAGTTGCAGCCAGGTTAACTCTTCTCAGACTGCATAAACAAATGCGTGGGTAGCATACACCTGTTGATCGTCACCACGTTTTTCTGTAGTGATTCAGTCGCACTCAGATAAAAGGTTGAGAGTAGCTTTATCACCAACAGGTGCTGCGCAGCAGCTCAGCTCAGAACGCAAGGAAAAGCCAGTTACATCTGTTCAAACAGCATTCTAAATCGAACATATAATAGAACACATAGAAAGGATTCCAAAAAGACTAGAACAAAACATTACACATACCAG